>NC_143044.1:52250000-52307500 GCF_057628025.1 Oncorhynchus mykiss | reverse complement strand
TTGACCTCAATCATGACCTAGTTCAATCAGATCAAATTATCATGACCTAGTCCAATCAGATCACATTATTACACCGGCCTAACCCAGACGACGCTGGGCCGATTGGGCGCCGCCCTATGGGACTCCCAATCGCGGCGGTTGTGATACAGCCTGGATTCGAACCAGGGTGTCTGTAGTGACGCCTCTAGCACTGAGCTGCACTGCCTTAGAACCCCTGGACAGGACACTATTCTATCTCCTGTTTCTGTAGCCTGACGCAGCTTGATGTACAAGTACACCTCCTGGACAGGACACTATTCTATCTCCTGTTTCTGTAGCCTGACGCAGCTTGATGTACAAGTACACCCCCTGGACAGGACACTATTCTATCTCCTGTTTCTGTAGCCTGACGCAGCTTGATGTACAAGTACACCCCTTGGACAGGACACTATTCTATCTCCTGTTTCTGTAGCCTGACGCAACTTGATGTACAAGTACACCCCTTGGACAGGACACTATTCTATCTCCTGTTTCTGTAGCCTGACACAGCTATCGCAGGGCCGATAACACATGACACCTGCATATTTGAAGTAAAGTGTTACCAGAGTTGTTCTCCCAAAACCATGGCAGTCACAGCCTCGACCAGAGCAGTAGCACGTGTGTGGAAACAGGTTTCATTAAACATGCTCACGTCTTCAGCTCTCTGCTTCTACCTGCTTGCACAGTGAATCAAAAATAACATTCCTCCTTCTGCCAGGGGCTCAGATGATAACAACAGGATTCTCATTCCACATGTGGATTCAAATATATTCAAAATCTTTCAACTAGTTTCAGCGTTTGCTTTAGTCTTCTAAAAGTGCCAGCTGGAAGGGGTTTGCAGTCTTGCGACTACCCTATTGGTGCCATTGTGCCAGGCAAGCTAAATCAAGCCCAGATATGTCTTTGAATGACTTCAAATATTACTTGAACCCAGGTCTGTTTCATTCAACTATTTTTGGGCTCTTGTCCAATATCACTAAAACCTGAGCTGTGAAAGGGTGGCGCGAGCACATACAGCAAACCCATATAGCTAAGAGTGTCCACAGTGGTATCTCACTGTGTGTGTGTGTGTGTGTGTGTGTGTGTGTGTGTGTGTGTGTGTGTGTTTGCGTGTCCTCAGCGGTATCTCTCACTTCCATATGGAGGGCATTTGCTTAGTCAGTGAGGGTGATGGTTACCATAGAGATCCTATAATTCTATGATGGTAACATGGGTTCACAGTTGCCTGTGTTGCTTTCTGGGTAGAAAAGTCACATATGAAATATATTAGGCCTAGCTTTAATTAAATGCATTGAGGTAACACTTAACATTAAGTTACTCTTATAGCTGTGAAGTAATGCTGGACTTAAACTAGTTACAACATCGTATCAACATGTTGTGACATAGTCAGCGGTTGTCACGACTTCCCTCTCCTTGTTCGGGCGGCGTTCGGCGGTCGACGTCACCGACCTTCTAGCCATCGCCGATCCACTTTTCATTTTGGTTAATTGGTTACAACCAATTTCCATCAATTACATGTTGTGTATTTAACCCTCTGTTCCCCCCATGTCCTTGTCTGGAATTGTTTGTTGTAGTGCTTGTGCAACGGTATGCTGGTAATGACCGGGTTTTGTTTGACCCATTTATTCTATTATTCTGTTTACGGTGGTTTATGGTTATTAAACACAGCCGTTGTGAATCAGTTTCCGCTCTCCTGCTTCTGACTTCTCTGCCGCCAGTAGCATCGCATTACAGCGGTGGAAAAACTACACAATTGTCATCAATGAGTAAAAGTAAAGGTAACTTAATAGAAAATGACTCACCCAGTAAAATACTACTTGAGTAAAAGTCTAAACGTCTTTGGTTTTAAATATACTTCAGTGTCAAAAGTAAAAGGAATTGCTAAAATATACTTAAGAATCAAAGTAAAAGTATAAATCATTTCAAATTCTTTATATTAAGCAAACAAGATGGCACGATTCTCTTATTCTCTCTTTTTTTTATTTTAGTATAGCCAGGGGCCACGCTCCAACATCATTTACAAATTAAGCATTTGTGTTTGATGAGTCCGCCAGATCAGAGGCAGTAGGGATAACCAGGGATGTTCTCTGTTTAGTGAGTCCGCCAGATCAGAGGCAGTAGGGATGACCAGGGATGTTCTCTGTTTAGTCAGTCCTCCAGATCAGAGGCAGTAGGGATGACCAGGGATGTTCTCTGTTTAGTCAGTCCTCCAGATCAGAGGCAGTAGGGATAACCAGGGATGTTCTCTGTTTAGTGAGTCCTCCAGATCAGAGGCAGTAGGGGAGACCAGGGATGTTCTCTGTTTAGTGAGTCCTCCAGATCAGAGGCAGTAGGGGTGACCAGGGATGTTCTCTGTTTAGTGAGTCCTCCAGATCAGAGGCAGTAGGGGTGACCAGGGATGTTCTCTGTTTAGTGAGTCTGCCAGATCAGAGGCAGTAGTGATGACCAGGGATGTTCTCTGTTTAGTGAGTCCGCCAGATCAGAGGCAGTAGGGATGACCAGGGATGTTCTCTGTTTAGTGAGTCTGCCAGATCAGAGGCAGTAGGGATGACCAGGGATGTTCTCTGTTTAGTGAGTCCTCCAGATCAGAGGCAGTAGGGGTGACCAGGGATGTTCTCTGTTTAGTGAGTCCGCCAGATCAGAGGCAGTAGGGATAACCAGGGATGTTCTCTGTTTAGTGAGTCCTCCAGATCAGAGGCAGTAGGGATAACCAGGAATGTTCTCTGTTTAGTGAGTCCGCCAGATCAGAGGCAGTAGGGATAACCAGGAATGTTCTCTGTTTAGTGAATCCTCCAGATCAGAGGCAGTAGGGATAACCAGGGATGCGCTCTGTTTAGTGAGTCCGCCAGATCAGAGGCAGTAGGGGTGACCAGGGATGTTCTCTGTTTAGTGAATCCACCAGATCAGAGGCAGTAGGGATAACCAGGGATTTTCTCTGTTTAGTGAGTCTGCCAGATCAGGGGCAGTAGGGGTGACCAGGGATGTTCTCTGTTTAGTGAGTCTGCCAGATCAGAGGCAGTAGGGATGACCAGGGATGTTCTCTGTTTAGTGAGCCCTCCAGATCAGAGGCATTAGGGTTGACCAGGGATGTTCTCTGTTTAGTGAGTCCTCCAGATCAGAGGCAGTAGGGATAACCAGGGATGTTCTCTGTTTAGTGAGTCCGCCAGATCAGAGGCAGTAGGGGTGACCAGGGATGTTCTCTGTTTAGTAAGTCCGCCAGATCAGAGGCAGTAGGGGTGACCAGGGATGTTCTCTTGATAAGTGGTTGAATTAGACCATTTCCCTGTTCTGCTAAGCGTCCAAAATACATTTTGGGTGTCAGGGATGTAAAAAGTACATTATTTTCTTTAGGAATGTAGTAAAGTAAAAGTTGTCACAAATATAAATAGTAAAGTACAGATACCCAAAACAACTACTTACGTAGTGCTTTAAAGTATTTTTACTTAAGTACTTTACACCCCTGGACATAGTAACTGAATGTAATTACTTTCCAAACGATCCTCTTCCTCTAAATAAATCATACTAAAAGCAGAGTGGTGGTCATCACACTTCAAACAGAGTGGTGTAATCACACTTCAAACAGAGTGGTGGTCATCACACTTCAAACAGAGTGGTGGTCATCACACTTCAAGCAGAGTGGTGGTCATCACACTTCAAACAGAGTAGTGGTCATCACACTTCAAACAGAGTGGTGGTCATCACACTTCAAACAGAGTGGTGGTCATCACACTTCAAACAGAGTAGTGGTCATCACACTTCTAACAGAGTGGTGGTCATCACACTTCTAACAGAGTGGTGGTCATCACACTTCAAACAGAGTGGTGGTCATCACACTTCAAACAGAGTGGTGGTCATCACACTTCAAACAGAGTGGTGTAATCACACTTCAAACAGAGTGGTGGTCATCACACTTCAAACAGAGTAGTGGTCATCACACTTCTAACAGAGTGGTGGTCATCACACTTCTAACAGAGTGGTGGTCATCACACTTCAAGCAGAGTGGTGGTCATCACACTTCAAACAGAGTAGTGGTCATCACACTTCAAACAGAGTGGTGGTCATCACACTTCAAACAGAGTGGTGGTCATCACACTTCAAACAGAGTAGTGGTCATCACACTTCTAACAGAGTGGTGGTCATCACACTTCTAACAGAGTGGTGGTCATCACACTTCAAACAGAGTGGTGGTCATCACACTTCAAACAGAGTGGTGGTCATCACACTTCAAACAGAGTGGTGTAATCACACTTCAAACAGAGTGGTGGTCATCACACTTCTAACAGAGTGGTGGTCATCACACTTCAAACAGAGTGGTGGTCATCACACTTCAAACAGAGTGGTGTAATCACACTTCAAACAGAGTGGTGGTCATCACACTTCTAACAGAGTGGTGGTCATCACACCTCAAACAGAGTGGTGGTCATCACACTTCAAACAGAGTGGTGGTCATCACACTTCAAACAGAGTGGTGGTCATCACACTTCAAACAGAGTGGTGGTCATCACACTTCTAACAGAGTGGTGGTCATCACACTTCTAACAGAGTGGTGGTCATCACACTTCAAGCAGAGTGGTGGTCATCACACTTCTAACAGAGTGGTGGTCATCACACTTCCAACAGAGTGGTGGTCATCACACTTCAAGCAGAGTGGTGGTCATCACACTTCTAACAGAGTGGTGGTCATCACACTTCAAACAGAGTGGTGGTCATCACACTTCTAACAGAGTGGTGGTCATCACACTTCAAGCAGAGTAGTGGTCATCACACTTCAAACAGAGTGGTGGTCATCACACTTCAAACAGAGTGGTGGTCATCACACTTCAAACAGAGTGGTGGTCATCAGACTTCAAACAGAGTGGTGGTCATCACACTTCAAGCAGAGTGGTGGTCATCACACTTCAAACAGAGTAGTGGTCATCACACTTCTAACAGAGTGGTGGTCATCACACTTCTAACAGAGTGGTGGTCATCACACTTCAAACAGAGTGGTGGTCATCACACTTCAAACAGAGTGGTGGTCATCACACTTCAAACAGAGTGGTGTAATCACACTTCAAACAGAGTGGTGGTCATCACACTTCAAACAGAGTGGTGGTCATCACACTTCAAACAGAGTGGTGGTCATCACACTTCAAACAGAGTGGTGGTCATCACACTTCAAGCAGAGTGGTGGTCATCACACTTCAAACAGAGTAGTGGTCATCACACTTCAAACAGAGTGGTGGTCATCAAATTTCATACAGAAAAACTTTGGCACCCTCTGGTGTTTCGTTCATACTCCAACCAGCTCCTCTTTTCTCTGTTGAAATCTGCAGACGGGGAGGAGGAGGGAAGATACAGGGGAGATGGAAAAAGCGAGAGAGAGAAGGTAGGAGAGAAAGGGGAGATAGATGGAACAGGAAAGGGAGTGGAGCTAAAGATAGAGAGGGAGGTAGAGGGAGAGGTAATAGGCTGCATTTGTGATATCAAATAATTTAAATTATTCGACCTAGTCCAATCAGATCAAATTATCATGACCTTGTCCAATCAGATCAAATGACCATGACCTTGTCCAATCAGATCAAATGATCATTACCTAGTCCAATCAGATCAAATGATCACGACCTAGTCCAATCAGATCAAATGATCATGACCTAGTCCAATCAGATCAAATGATCATGACCTTGTCCAATCAGATCAAATGATCATGACCTTGTCCAATCAGATCAAATGATCATGACCTTGTCCAATCAGATCAAATGATCATGACCTTGTCCAATCAGATCAAATGATCATGACCTTGTCCAATCAGATCAAATGATCATGACCTTGTCCAATCAGATCAAATGATCATGACATTGTCCAAACAGATCA
This sequence comes from Oncorhynchus mykiss, assembly GCF_057628025.1. Taxonomy (NCBI): domain Eukaryota; kingdom Metazoa; phylum Chordata; class Actinopteri; order Salmoniformes; family Salmonidae; genus Oncorhynchus; species Oncorhynchus mykiss. The sequence goes on along the minus strand of NC_143044.1, from coordinate 52,301,629 downwards.
AATGAACATGACCTGTCCAATCAGATCAAATGATCATGACCTAGTCCAATCAGATCAAATTATCCTAACCATGTCCAATCAGATCAAGTGATCATGACCTTGTCCAATCAGATCAAATGATCATGGCTGTGTCCAATCAGATCAAATTATCATGACCTTGTCCAATCAGATCAAATGATCATGACCTTGTCCAATCAGATCAAATGATCATGACCTTGTCCAATCAGATCAAATTATCATGACCTTGTCCAATCAGATCAAATTATCCTGACCTAGTCCAATCAAATCAAATGATCATGACCTTGTCCAATCAAATCAAAGGATCATGACCTTGTTCAATCAGATAAAATGATCATGACTTAGTCCAATCAGATCCAATGATTATGACCTAGTTCAATCAGATCAAATGATTATGACCTAGTCCAATCATATCCAATGATCATGACCTAGTCCAATCATATCCAATGATTATGACCATGTCCAATCAGATCAAATTATCATGACCTTGTCCAATCAAATCAAAGGATCATGACCTTGTTCAGTCAGATAAAATGATCATGACTTAGTCCAATCAGATCCAATGATTATGACCTAGTTCAATCAGATCAAATGATTATGACCTTGTCCAATCATATCCAATGATCATGACCTAGTCCAATCATATCCAATGATTATGACCTTGTCAAATCAGATCAAATTATCATGACCTTGTCCAATCAGATCAAATTATCATGACCTAGTCCAATCAGATCAACATCGTGATTAAATCTACTTTGTGTTCATAGCACTGTCTCTTCATCCTTGGAACTCAACATACAAAAGGACAGTGTTCAGGTTCTGCATAAATTCAGCGTGTCGGCACCAAGCCAGAAATAATCTAGATGAATCTGTGTTAAACATTACCTTCATAAGAAAATAAATAATTTCCTCTTCAGGGCCCTTAACGTTATGAAAAAAAGGTTATCTTATCTAAAACTATAAACCAGTTTGATAACACATAACATGCCTTACAAGTTCCATTGAAAAAGACCTTGTTGAAAGAATTGTGATTACTGGTGACTAATTGTTAATGTTGTGTCCCTGTTGAAGTTTTTCTGCATCCCAAATGGGACTTTATTCCCTATTTAGTGCTCTGCTTCTAGTTAAAAGTAGTTCACTATATGTAAGGGGTAGGGTGCCATTTGGAACACGGTAGGTGATGTCCCATCCTCCTAATGCCTTACAGCTGTTCTCCCTACTCCCCCAGGGGTGACAGACAGACAGGCAGGCGGATATTTGTTAGGGCTAAGCGCTATTTGTTAGGGCAGTGTCACTGTCAGCGTGGACATTACTGGACCACACACACATGCACTGAGACACACAGGCAGTGACACACACACACACACACGCAAGCACGCACGCACGCACATGTCCGTCCAAGGTGAACGGAGCCACTGTTTAATTGGTGGCGATGGCAGTGGGCCGATCACTCATCCTGGTCTCCTGTTGTGAGCTTCACTAGGCCCGCTGTTGCGCGCACACACCCACACACACACACACACACACACACACACACACACACACATTCACACACACCTCATCTAAAATCTCCTCTGACAGCACCAACTAGTCATGGTTCAGAAAGAACACACGTCCACTAGCAACACAACGCTCCGAGCATCAGACCTGGGTTCAAATACTTGGAGCGATTGCTGGAGTGGCTTCGCACAGGGTTTGCAGTTTTGGGACTTTTCTACTGGTCCCATTTCACCAGCCAAGCTCAATTGGACACAGATAAAGTAAGTAAAATGATTTAGAACAGTATTTGAACCCAAGTCTGGCAGGGAACACAGAGCTGCCTCTTACCCTTTATCATTAATCATCCCCCAAACTGGCAGATGTGACACCCGGCCGCGGATGATAGGTCGCCTCATGCTGGAGTCCCAGCTGGACAAACCGAGGCCTTTGTGATCTGCCAGGGCTGTATTTATTACGCACCAAAAGGAAGAAAACTGACTGGAACAAGGAGGGACTACCTTAACTTGTCTATCATTTTCTGTAACAAAAAGTCTATGGTATTTCCTAATAAATACATCTCTCTCTCTCTCTCTCTCTCTCTCTCTCTCTCTCTCTCTCTCTCTCTCTCTCTCTCTCTCTCTCCCTCTCTCTCTCCCTCTCTCTCTCTCTCTCCCTCTCTCTCTCTCTCTCCCTCTCTCTCTCTCTCTCTCTCCCTCCCTCCCTCCCTCCCTCCCTCCCTCCCTCCCTCCCTCCCTCCCTCCCTCCCTCCCTCCCACCCTCCGTCCCTCCCTCTCTCCCTCCCTCTCTCTCTCCCACCCACCCACAGGTGAGCCTGGATTTGTGAAGACCTTCCGGACGACTTGTGAAGACCATGAATAAACTTCATTCAACAGTGTTCTGGTATCTATGTTTTATTCATCTTCTTTGTACCCTACAGCTACAACTTACTGGATGAATGTGGTTTGGTTTAGTTCCTTAGGATCCGGGATTAGCAGTCGGACCAAATACAACACTTGTGTGTACATCATTTCAGAACTAGCCAGGCTTTAAACGCTCCGTGACAACTCCGACGGAAAGCTGTAGTCTGAAGATGAGTCAATGATGATTCCCTCTATACAGCCTTTTTACACTAACATATATGATTGGAGAATACAGTAGATGACCTGTGAAGCATCTACTGGTATATGCAGCTTACAAAGACATGATGTATGTTTTATAAATGTTGTTTTATACAGTATGTTATAAGCTTATAGCTATGTCTATGTATTGTTTCTATAGACTTTATGTATGCTATGCATGCTAGTCAACTCTGAGACAACATGTGGGTGTTAACACAGCTGCAGAAGCCCCTGGAGAACCAGACTGCCTGGTGGTATTCCTTACAGCATCTCCCTCCCTCTGAGACGTACACCAGAGATTACCCCCATTAATATTCTACTTTACTCACAGGGGTGTGTGTGTGTATTTGTGTGTGTGTGTGTGTGTGTGTGTGTGTGTGTGTGTGTATCTGGAGGGCTGAATAGAGGGAGGTAGTCTGTACATCACCTGGAGGGCTGAATAAAGAGAGGTATTCTGTACATCACCTGGTGGGCTGAATGAAGAGAGGTATTCTGTACATCACCTGGTGGGCTGAATAAAGAGAGGTATTCTATACATCACCTGGTGGGCTGAATAAAGAGAGGTATTATGTATATCACCTGGAGGGCAGAATAGAGAGAGGTATTCTGTACATCACCTGGTGGGCTGAATGAAGAGAGGTATTCTGTACATCACCTGGTGGGCTGAATGAAGAGAGGTATTCTGTACATCACCTGGTGGGCTGAATAAAGAGAGGTATCCTGTACATCACCTATTCACACCGTTTCCCAGACCTCTACTCTCCTTCCTTCTCCTTCTCATCTTCATCATCTCCTTCTCCTCTTCCTCCTCAGCTGAATCTGTAGCTGTGAACTGGACCAGGAGGAGAGATGGTAGTTAACACCTGGGGCTGGAGGGGCTGTTACCATGCTACTTCGTTAGAAAATGAACTGGTTCCCAAACACAGTGTCTAAACTCTGGTGTCCAAACACCCAGCGCGCCCTAGACCTTCTGTCTGATGACCAACTAGGGTCACCCAGCCTCATAATAATACACACAGGCACAAATTACCTGAGAACACACCAGAAAAGGGAGGCCACAGCACTCAAGGGAATGATTGAAAAGCTTCTTCTACACCCTGCTACCACAAAAAGACTTCCACCCTGATTCCACCCGGAACAGCCTAATCGACCAGTTCCACCTATACAAGACAGGAGTGCCCACCTTCGCCCGGACCCTAAAGGACATGGCACTCAACCGCAGCCCCAACACCCCACACAGGATTAACAGAGCGTACTAGTCTGTGGCAACTTAAATGCCAGAACTGGACAAGAACCTGACACCCTCAGCACAGTGACAGCATTCCCTCCCCCATATGCCTCCCTAGGCACAACGACGGCAACATAACCAACAAAAACAGGTCACAACTCCTGCAGCTCTGTCGCACGCTGGGTATGTACATAGTTAATGGTAGGCTTCGAGGGGACTCCTATGGTAGGTACACCTATAGCTCATCTCTTGGCAGAAGTACTGTAGACTGCTTTATCACTGACCTCAACCCAGAGTCTCTCAGAGTGTTCACAGTCCATCCACTGACACTCCTATCAGATCACAGAAAAATCACAGTCTACTGAATAGAGCAATACTCAATCATGAGGAGAGAGAGAGAGAGCGAGAGAGGAGAGAGGTGAGAGAGAGAGAGAGAGAGAGAGAGAGAGAGGAGAGAGGGGAGAGAGAGAGATAGAGAGGGAGAGGAGTGTGTGAGAGAGAGATAGAGAGGAAGAGGAGTGTGTGAGAGAGACGAGAGAGGCGAGAGACGAGAGAGGCAAGAGACGAGAGAGGCGAGAGAGAGAGAGAGAGAGAGAGAGAGAGAGAGAGAGAGAGAGAGAGAGAGAGAGAGAGAAATAGAGACAGACTGACAGAGCCCATGTTCTCTGTGCTCTGTTAATGAGGGTTAACATTACACAGGGAAATCTATTCCCATTCATAAATCAGCAGCAAGTCGTAAGGTCTTTCATTACCCTCCTCAGTTCAGTGCCATCGCATTGCATTCAAACCAGGTATAATCAGATCAATTATCAGTCATCTATGTAGCATAGTCTACAGTGCAACAATATGCCTCTCCAAACATGTGAAGTGTTTTCAAATGATACATTCCCCTTTTTAGTTGAAACCTCAATAGCCAAACTCTAAATTATATATTTTGTCAATTTATCATGGTTACTATTATTAAAAAACACAAATTAAATAGGATTTATTTGCTTTCTTGACATAAACATACCAAAACAAGTGCTTCACAACCTCAGTATCCATGCAGTAGTGATATGAGTCGTCAAATGCATCCCCCCGACCTCCATTTCACAGAGCTCCACTAATTACCACGTATGGATGTGTATCAACGACCTCCTCTAGGAGAAGGATGTGGAAGGAGGTGAACATGGTCTGGGATAGAACATAAACAAGTGTTCAGTTGAGTGTTCCCAGGGGATAGCTGAGGCATTGCCTTGCAGTGGTGTGTGTGTGTGTGTGTGTGTGTGTGTGTGTGTGTGTGTGTGTGTGTGTGTGTGTGTGTGTGTGTGTGTGTGTGTGTGTGTGTGTGTGTGTATGTGTGTGTGTGTGTGTGTGTGTGTGTGTGTGTGTGTGTGTGTGTGTGTGTGTATGTGTGTGTGTGTGTGTGTGTGTGTGTGTGTGTGTGTGTTGCTAGCAGGAGTCTAAAGTGACACATAGGGTCTTAATGGAGCAGTTCTGCTCCCTACCTACTGTACCACTGGGGTCACATACTCAAAGTATCACTGGGATAAAAGCGCCTGCTGAAAGGCATTATTATGGCCCCAGTGTGAATAACGTCAACCAACCTGTGGTCACCAATCTCTGAAAAGCCATTTCAACAATGGACCCCATGAAAAGAGGCTCAAAATGACTTCCACTTTTCTTGAGTCACCTACCTTTCTGGAGTCACTTAGCTTAGACATTCTGTGACAAAGAGAGGCAGGTCAGTAAGGGGACAGATGACAGGGGAAAGCTTTCAGCAAGGTGTAATTGGTACTGTACTGTAATTAGTATGTGACAATGACGCATTATAATTCAAATGTCAAATATCCATCAATATCACACATACGTACCACAATGATCCAGCCTCTATCTCTTTGTTGACCAGAATGTCACTTGAATCTAAAATATCCCCATGTTGTTGGCTGGTGCTGTGTGACTTGTAACTGCCACTTGTTGTGTTCGTGTCTCAACACGTCCTTGTCATTAGGGTCAAAAGGTAATTCATATTTGTGAGGATGCCATTGTCTGCCATGAGACATATTTGGACATCCCCATCTGATTGAAAAGAACAAGTGTGTACAGGTCGTAATCAATAAAACGTCCCAGTAAGGTGCAGAGTGTTCCATTTCCCTGCTGGGGGGCAAGGAGACCCACAGCTCCACTAAAACCATTGACAACTGTGTGATGTTTTCAAGGGATTGTTAAATAAATGTTAACTATTTGGTTGTAATATCATCACCTCTTGTAGAGCCTAGTCAGAACTACACATTTCAGATTATTCCATGCAAAACAACAGTGCACATGTAGCTCTATCATCAGGGTTATACAGCAAGAAACTGCATTATTTTCATGATCAGGTAACATCTATTGATCATGTAATATCCAGGTCCCCAGTGTCCGGTCTGGAGTGTGAAGTCACAAGCTCTGCTGGTCAGCTACTGCGTAGCAACCAATGATATACAGTGCATTCGGAAAGTGCATCCTGTTCCCATTGATCATCCTTGAGATGTTTCTCCAACTTGATTGGAGTCCACCTGTGCTAACATCAATTGATTGGACATGATTTGGAAAGGCACACACCTGTCTATATAAGGTCCCACAGTTGACAGTGCATGTCAGAGCAAAAACCAAGCCACGAGGTCGAAGGAATTGTCCGTAGAGCTCCAAGACAGGATTGTGTCGAGCAACAGATCTGGGGAAGGGTACCAAAACATTTCTGCAGCATTGAAGGTCCCCTAAAACACAGTGGCCTCCATCATTCTTAAATGGAAGAAGTTTGGAATCACCAAGACTATTCCTTGAGCTTGAAACCAAGGTTGAACTCTTTGGCCTGAATGCCAAGCGTCACATCTGGAGGAAACCTCATCCCTACAGTGAAGCAAGGTGGTGGCAGCATCATGCTGTGGGGATGTTTTTCAGTGGCAGGGACCGGGAGACTAGTCAGGATTGAAGGAAATATGAACTGAGCAAAGTACAGAGGGATATTTGATGGAAACCTGCTTCAGAGCGCTCAGGACCTCAGACTGGGATGAAGGTTCACCTTCCAAAGGGTCAGCGACCCTAAGCACACAAACAAAACAACGCAGGAGTGGCTTCGGGATAAGCCTCTAAATGTGCTCGAGTGGCCCAACCTGACAGTGCTTGAGAGGATCTGCAGAGAAGTTTGTATCGTCATGCCTAAGACGAATCGAGGCTGTAATCGCTGCCAGAGGTGCTTCAACAAAGTACTGAGTCAAGGGTCTGAATACTTATGTAAATGTGATATTTCAGTTTTTCCATTTCTGAAAACCTGTTTTTGCTTTGTCATTATGGGATATTGTGTGTAAATTGATGAGAGAAAAAAATCAATTTCATCCATTTTAGAATAAGGCTGTAACATAACAATATGTGGAAAAAGTCAAGGGGTCTGAATACTTTCTGAATGCACTGTATATAAACCCTGGATTTCTGATGCTATGTATTGTCCAATGACAGGCTTTGAAGCCACTGGTCGGCCATATTGGCACGCCTCAGAAAAGCAGTCCTCCATAGAAATGAATAGAATTCTACAGTATTTCAAAATAAACGTTTCAAGGACAAAATGACATGTGTTTAAGTATTTTGTTGTTGTAGCGGGGACAACAACATTAGTAGCTTCAAAAAATGATTCTTCAAGGACTTCAAAATAAATATATTATATCATTCTTTATGTATAATAATTATAATTATGTAATAGAATAAACCTGGATAAAACAATAGCAAACAATTAGTAAACTAGGGTAGCCTAGTGGTTAGAGTGGTGGACTAGCAGCTGGAAGGTTGCAAGTTCAAATCCCTGAGCTGACAAGGTACAAATCTGTCACTCTGCCCCTGAACAGGCAGTTAACCCACTGTTCCTAGGCTATCATTGAAAATAGGAATTTGTTCTTAACTGACTTGCCTAGTTAAATGAAGGTCAAATAAAAATACATTTCAATAGCTTCCCAAGGTGGGTTAGTGCCAAGATGGAGACTTGGTGGCTTCAAAACAGCACCCCCCCCATCTAGTGTATATATATAAGTAGCAACCTAGCGGTGGTCTGCTTATGTTAATTATGATCGCCAGAACGGCCAAATAAAATGTTTTTAGTTTTGGGCATAAAAATGTGTTTATTATGATCAAGTTTGATCCCCACTGTGAATTATTTCAAAGTTCGCTACAAATCGTGATATTTAATTAAATATTGATCCATTCTGACAACTACATTTGTCATCATACAGGACCACGTGCTGACACAGACCAATCATGGGCCGGCAGGCTCACGCCATCATGAAGCTCTACACTTACACCTAACTGGGTCTGGTGTACTATACAGATGAGAGAGCAGATTCAACGACCCTGTCAAGTAGTGTTGGAGGGACTGACCAATGTCTATGGGGCTGACAGAGGATGACAGAGTAGTGATGGAGGGACTGACCAATGTCTATGGTGCTGACAGAGGATGACAGAGTAGTGATGGAGGGACTGACCAATGTCTATGGGGCTGACAGAGGATGACAGAGTAGTGATGGAGGGACTGACCAATGTCTATGGGGCTGACAGAGGATGACAGAGTAGTGATGGAGGGACTGACCAATGTCTATGGGGCTGACAGAGGATGACAGAGTAGTGATGGAGGGACTGACCAATGTCTATGGGGCTGACAGAGGATGACAGAGTAGTGATGGAGGGACTGACCAATGTCTATGGGGCTGACAGAGGATGACAGAGTAGTGATGGAGGGACTGACCAATGTCTATGGGGCTGACAGAGGATGACAGAGTAGTGATGGAGGGACTGACCAATGTCTATGGGGCTGACAGAGTGGACAACTGAGGGTATGTTGAATTCCAAACTACATCGTATGTCTGAGGGTATGTTGAATTCCAAACTACATCGTATGTCTGAGGGTATGTTGAATTCCAAACTACATCGTATGTCTGAAGGTATGTTGAATTCCAAACTACATCGTATGTCTGAGGGTATGTTGAATTCCAAACTACATCGTATGTCTGAGGGTATGTTGAATTCCAAACTACATCGTATGTCTGAGGGTATGTTGAATTCCAAACTACATCGTATGTCTGAGGGTATGTTGAATTCCAAACTACATCGTATGTCTGAGGGTATGTTGAATTCCAAACTACATCGTATGTCTGAGGGTATGTTGAATTCCAAACTACATCGTATGTCTGAGGGTATGTTGAATTCCAAACTACATCGTATGTCTGAGGGTATGTTGAATTCCAAACTACATCGTATGTCTGAGGGTATGTTGAATTCCAAACTACATCGTATGTCTGAGGGTATGTTGAATTCCAAACTACATCGTATGTCTGAGGGTATGTTGAATTCCAAACTACATCGTATGTCTGAGGGTATGTTGAATTCCAAACTACATCGTATGTCTGAGGGTATGTTGAATTCCAAACTACGTCGTATGTCTGAGGGTATGTTGAATTCCAAACTACATCGTATGTCTGAGGGTATGTTGAATTCCAAACTACATCGTATGTCTGAGGGTATGTTGAATTCCAAACTACATCGTATGTCTGAGGGTATGTTGAATTCCAAACTACATCGTATGTCTGAGGGTATGTTGAATTCCAAACTACATCGTATGTCTGAGGGTATGTTGAATTCCAAACTACATCGTATGTCTGAGGGTATGTTGAATTCCAAACTACATCGTATGTCTGAGGGTATGTTGAATTCCAAACTACATCGTATGTCTGAGGGTATGTTGAATTCCAAACTACATCGTATGTCTGAGGGTATGTTGAATTCCAAACTACATCGTATGTCTGAGGGTATGTTGAATTCCAAACTACATCGTATGTCTGAGGGTATGTTGAATTCCAAACTACATCGTATGTCTGAAGGTATGTTGAATTCCAAACTACATCGTATGTCTGAGGGTATGTTGAATTCCAAACTACATCGTATGTCTGAGGGTATGTTGAATTCCAAACTACATCGTATGTCTGAGGGTATGTTGAATTCCAAACTACATAGTATGTCTGAGGGTATGTTGAATTCCAAACTACATCGTATGTCTGAGGGTATGTTGAATTCCAAACTACATCGTATGTCTGAGGGTATGTTGAATTCCAAACTACATCGTATGTCTGAGGGTATGTTGAATTCCAAACTACATCGTATGTCTGAGGGTATGTTGAATTCCAAACTGCATCGTATGTCTGAGGGTATGTTGAATTCCAAACTACATCGTATGCCTGAGGGTATGTTGAATTCCAAACTACATCGTATGCCTGAGGGTATGTTGAATTCCAAACTACATCGTATGTCCGAGGGTATGTTGAATTCCAAACTACATCGTATGTCTGAGGGTATGTTGAATTCCAAACTACATCGTATGTCTGAGGGTATGTTGAATTCCAAACTACATCGTATGTCTGAGGGTATGTTGAATTCCAAACTACATCGTATGTCTGAGGGTATGTTGAATTCCAAACTACATCGTATGTCTGAGGGTATGTTGAATTCCAAACTACATCGTATGTCTGAGGGTATGTTGAATTCCAAACTACATCGTATGTCTGAGGGTATGTTGAATTCCAAACTACATCGTATGTCTGAGGGTATGTTGAATTCCAAACTACATAGTATGTCTGAGGGTATGTTGAATTCCAAACTACATCGTATGTCTGAGGGTATGTTGAATTCCAAACTACATCGTATGTCTGAGGGTATGTTGAATTCCAAACTACATCGTATGTCTAAGGGTATGTTGAATTCCAAACTACATCGTATGTCTGAGGGTATGTTGAATTCCAAACTACATCGTATGTCTGAGGGTATGTTGAATTCCAAACTACATCGTATGTCTGAGGGTATGTTGAATTCCAAACTACATCGTATGTCTGAGGGTATGTTGAATTCCAAACTACATCGTATGTCTGAGGGTATGTTGAATTCCAAACTACATCGTATGTCTGAAGGTATGTTGAATTCCAAACTACATCGTATGTCTGAGGGTATGTTGAATTCCAAACTACATCGTATGTCTGAGGGTATGTTGAATTCCAAACTACATCGTATGTCTGAGGGTATGTTGAATTCCAAACTACATAGTATGTCTGAGGGTATGTTGAATTCCAAACTACATCGTATGTCTGAGGGTATGTTGAATTCCAAACTACATCGTATGTCTGAGGGTATGTTGAATTCCAAACTACATCGTATGTCTGAGGGTATGTTGAATTCCAAACTACATCGTATGTCTGAGGGTATGTTGAATTCCAAACTGCATCGTATGTCTGAGGGTATGTTGAATTCCAAACTACATCGTATGCCTGAGGGTATGTTGAATTCCAAACTACATCGTATGCCTGAGGGTATGTTGAATTCCAAACTACATCGTATGTCCGAGGGTATGTTGAATTCCAAACTACATCGTATGTCTGAGGGTATGTTGAATTCCAAACTACATCGTATGTCTGAGGGTATGTTGAATTCCAAACTACATCGTATGTCTGAGGGTATGTTGAATTCCAAACTACATCGTATGTCTGAGGGTATGTTGAATTCCAAACTACATCGTATGTCTGAGGGTATGTTGAATTCCAAACTACATCGTATGTCTGAGGGTATGTTGAATTCCAAACTACATCGTATGTCTGAGGGTATGTTGAATTCCAAACTACATCGTATGTCTGAGGGTATGTTGAATTCCAAACTACATAGTATGTCTGAGGGTATGTTGAATTCCAAACTACATCGTATGTCTAAGGGTATGTTGAATTCCAAACTACATCGTATGTCTGAGGGTATGTTGAATTCCAAACTACATCGTATGTCTGAGGGTATGTTGAATTCCAAACTACATCGTATGTCTGAGGGTATGTTGAATTCAAAACTACATCGTATGTCTGAGGGTATGTTGAATTCCAAACTGCATCGTATGTCTGAGGGTATGTTGAATTCCAAACTACATCGTATGTCTGAGGGTATGTTGAATTCCAAACTACATCGTATGCCTGAGGGTATGTTGAATTCCAAACTACATCGTATGTCTGAGGGTATGTTGAATTCCAAACTACATCGTATGTCTGAGGGTATGTTGAATTCCAAACTACATCGTATGTCTGAGGGTATGTTGAAATTTCAGATCACGATATCTCTCAATATTGGTCACCATTAATTGGATATTTGAGTGATATAAAATGAAAGTGATGTATACCTGACAAGTATGAGTGGTTGAGGTTATTTTGCCTACCTTTGTGGGCTCTGCCTGTCAGGAAGCAGAAGGGAGCTAAGTGCCAATGTACCGTCAGCTGATAATGCTTACTTTTTGAGCTACTGGTAGAAACTTTATGCGGGTGGCTAGACATTTTGGTAAGTAGACTTAATGTACTTTTTTCTCCAACCAGTGTAGGCTTACCTAGCGAAGTTAGCTAACATTATCCCTAACAGTGTTTAAATTACAGTTGATGCTGACAGGCATAATAGGCTACATTGATTGATGGACCATGTCAGATTCGCTAGCTAGCTAAATATTGTTTGATTTGCTTGCTATCTACACTGAGTGTACAAAACATTAGGAACATCTTCCTAATATTGAGTTGAACCCCCACCTTTTGCCCTCAGAACAGCCTAAATTGATCGGTGCATGGATTCTACAACATGTCGAAAGCATTCCACAGGGATGTTGGTCCATGTGGACTCCAATGCTTCCCACAGCTGTGTCAAGTTGGCTGGATGTCCTTTAGGTGGTGGACCATTCTTGATACACACAGGAAACTGTTGAACATGAAAAACCCAGCAGCATTGCAGTTCATGAAACAAAACGCCTGGCACCTACCATGTTCAAAGCCCCGTTCAATTCACCCTCTGAATGGCACACATACACAATTCATGTCTGAAATGTCTCAAGGCTTCATCCTCCTTTAACCCATCTCCTCTCCTTCATCTATACTGATTGAAGTGGATTTAACAAGTAACATCAATAATAGATCATATTTTTCACCTGGATTCACCTGACCGTCTATGTCATGGAAAGAGCAGGTGTTCCTAATGTTTTGTCCACTCAGTGAACAGTGGTGTTAACCTCGGTGTACAGTGTAGTGGTGTTAACCTCAGTGTCCTGTGTAGTGGTGTTAACCTCGGTGTCCTGTGTACAGTGGTGTTAACCTCGGTGTCCTGTGTACAGCGGTGTAAACCTCAGTATACTGTGTAAAGTGGTGTTAACCTCAGTGTACAGTGGTGTTAACCTCAGTATACTGTGTAAAGTGGTGTTAACCTCAGTATACTGTGTAGTGGTGTTAACCTCAGTATACTGTGTACAGTGACAGTGGTGTTAACCTCAGTATACTGTGTAAAGTGGTGTTAACCTCAGTGTACAGTGGTGTTAACCTCAGTGTCCTGTGTACAGTGGTGTTAACCTCGGTGTCCTGTGTACAGTGGTGTTAACCTCAGTATACTGTGTACAGTGGTGTTAACCTCAGTATACTGTGTACAGTGACAGTGGTGTTAACCTCAGTATACTGTGTAAAGTGGTGTTAACCTCAGTGACAGTGGTGTTAACCTCAGTATACTATGTACAGTGGTGTTAACCTCGGTGTCCTGTGTACAGTGGTGTTAACCTCAGTATACTGTGTACAGTGGTGTTAACCTCAGTATAATGTGTAAAGTGGTGTTAACCTCAGTGTACAGTGGTGTTAACCTCAGTGTCCTGTGTACAGTGGTGTTAACCTCGGTGTCCTGTGTACAGTGGTGTTAACCTCAGTATACTGTGTACAGTGGTGTTAACCTCAGTATAATGTGTACAGTGACAGTGGTGTTAACCTCAGTATACTGTGTAAAGTGGTGTTAACCTCAGTGACAGTGGTGTTAACCTCAGTATACTGTGTACAGTGGTGTTAACCTCGGTGTCCTGTGTACAGTGGTGTTAACCTCAGTATACTGTGTACAGTGGTGTTAACCTCAGTATACTGTGTACAGTGGTGTTAACCTCAGTATACTGTTTAAAGTGGTGTTAACCTCAGTATACTGTGTAAAGTGGTGTTAACCTCAGTATACTGTGTACAGTGGTGTTAACCTCAGTATACTGTGTAAAGTGGTGTTAACCTCAGTATACTGTGTAAAGTGGTGTTAACCTCAGTATACTGTGTACAGTGGTGTTGACCTCAGTATACTGTGTACAGTGGTGTTAACCTCAGTATACTGTGTAAAGTGGTGTTAACCTCAGTGTACAGTGGTGTTAACCTCAGTGTCCTGTGTACAGTGGTGTTAACCTCAGTATACTGTGTACAGTGACAGTGGTGTTAACCTCAGTGTCCTGTGTACAGTGGTGTTAACCTCAGTGTACTGTGTAAAGTGGTGTTAACCTCAGTGTCCTGTGTAGTGGTGTTAACTTCAGTATACTGTGTACAGTGGTGTTAACCTCGGTGTCCTGTGTAAAGTGGTGTTAACCTCAGTGACAGTGGTGTTAACCTCAGTGTACTGTGTAAAGTGGTGTTAACCTCAGTGTACAGTGGTGTTAACCTCGGTGTCCTGTGTACAGTGGTGTTAACCTCAGTATACTGTGTACAGTGGTGTTAACCTCAGTGTACTGTGTAAAGTGGTGTTAACCTCAGTGTACAGTGGTGTTAACCTCAGTGTACTGTGTAAAGTGGTGTTAACCTCAGTGTACAGTGGTGTTAACCTCGGTGTCCTGTGTACAGTGGTGTTAACCTCAGTATACTGTGTACAGTGGTGTTAACCTCAGTGTACTGTGTAAAGTGGTGTTAACCTCAGTATACTGTGTAAAGTGGTGTTAACCTCAGTGTACAGTGGTGTTAACCTCAGTGTACAGTGGTGTTAACCTCAGTATACTGTGTACAGTGACAGTGGTGTTAACCTCAGTATACTGTGTACAGTGACAGTGGTGTTAACCTCAGTATACTGTGTACAGTGGTGTTAACCTCAGTGTACAGTGGTGTTAACCTCGGTGTCCTGTGTAGTGGTATTAACCTCGGTGTCCTGTGTACAGCGGTGTTAACCTCGGTGTACTGTGTACAGTGGTGTTAACCTCGGTGTCCTGGCTAAATTCCCAATCCGGCCCTCATATCATCATGGCCACCTAATCATCCCCAGCTTCCAATTGACTCATTCATCCCATCTCCCCTGTAACTATTCCCCAGGTCGTTGTTGTAAATGAGAATGTGTTCTCAGTCAACTTACAGTACCTGATGAAATACACGTTGTTTACATAGCTACATGCCAAAATGGATAGGCTACCCTCACGTATCTGCAATGACATGATCAATTGATGTTTACTGATTATGAAAAAGATTCAGTGACTTGCTAGTATGACAGAGCTACAGTTGAAGTCGGAAGTTTACATACACTTAGGTTGGAGTCAGTAAAACGTGTTTTTCAACCATTCCACACATTTCTTGTTAACAAACTATAAGTTTGGCAAGTCAGTTAGGACATTTACTTTATGCATGACACAAGTAATTTTTTCAACAATTGTTTACAGACAGATTATTTCACTGTATCACAATTCCAGTGGGTCAGAAGTTTACATACACTAAATTGACTGTGCTTTTAAACAGCTTGGAAAATTCCAGAAAATGATGTCATGGCCTTAGAAGCTTCTGATGGGCTAATTGACATCATTTGAGTCAATTGGAGGTGTACCTAATCCCCATGTATTTCAAGGCCTACCTTCAAACTCAGTGCCTCTTTGCTTGACATCATGGGAAAATCAAAAGAAATCAGCCAAGACCTCAGAAAAAATATTGTAGACCTCCACAAGTCCGGTTCATCCTTGGGAGCAATTTCCAAATGCCTGAAGGTAAAACGTTCATCTGTACAAACGATAGTACACAAGTATAAACACCATGGGACCACACAGCCTTCATGCCGCTCAGGAAGGAGACACGTTCTGTCTCCTAGAGATGAACGTACTTTGGTGCGCAAAGTTTAAATCAATCCCAGAACAATAGCAAAGGACCCTGTGAAGATGCTGGAGGAAACAGGTACAAAAGTATCTATATCCACAGTAAAACATCAACATAACCTTTAAGGCCACTGCAAGGAAGAAGCCACTGCTCTAAAACCACCATAAAAAAAGCCAGACCACGGTTTGCAACTGCACATGGGGACAAAGATCGTACTTTTTGGAGAAATATCCTCTGGTCTGATGAAACAAAAATTGAACTGTTTGGCTCTAATGACCATCTTCATGTTTGGAGGAAAAAGGGGGAGGCTTGCAAGCCGAAGAACACCATCCCAACCGTAAAGCACTGGGGTGGCAGCATCATGTTGTTGGGGTGCCTACAAGGAGGCCTACAAACCTGACTCAGTTACACCAGCTCTGTCAGGAGGAATGGGCCAAAATTCACCCAGTTTATTGTGGGAAGCTTGTGGAAGGCTACCCGAAACGTTTGACCCAACAATGTAAAGACAATGCTACCAAACACTAATTGAGTGTATGTAAACTTCTGGCCCACTGGGAATGCGATGAAAGAAATAAAAGCTGAAAGAAATCATTCTCTCTACTATTATTCTGACATTTCACATTCTTAAAATAAAGTGGTGATCCAAACTGACCGAAGACAGGGAGTTTTACTCGGATTAAATGTCAGGAATTGTGAAAAACTGAGTTTAAATGTATTTGGCTGAGGTGAATGTACATTTCCGACTTCAACTATAAATGTGGAACAATCGGAGATGTGTCATTCTGACTGTACTCTTCAAGGTGATGGTATTAAAACCCTTTAAAAAAACAACTTGAAAACAGCAGGAAGTTGTCAATGGTTTTAGTGGAGTTGGGGGCCTCCAAATGGAACTCTCTGCACCGTATTGTGGCGTTTTATTGGTAACGATCCATTGGAATTGATCTAACAAGAGACATGCTGGGGCACCCAATCACTGGCCCAGTCTGACGGAGCAGTGATGACGCAGGGTATTACACACACACACACACACACACACACACACACACACACACACACACACACACACACACACACATACACACACACACACACCTCGCCTCCGTGCTGAAAAAGCTTGCATGCGTGCGTACATGCGTTCATTCATCTCCATCTTTTCATTCAAAGACTCCATCATGGACACTCTTACTGACAGTTGTGGGTGCTTTGCGTGATGTGTTGTTGTCTCTACCTTCTTACCCTTTGTGCTGTTGTCTGTGCCCAATAATGTTTGTACCATGTTTAGTGCTGCTAACATGTTGTGCTGCTGCCATGTTGGGTTGCTACCATGTTGTTGTCATGTTGTGTTGCTACCATGCTGTGTTGCCATGTGTTGCTGCCATGCTAAGTTGTTAGGTCATAGGTCATCTCTTTATGCAGTGTGTTGTCTCTCTTGTTGTGATGTGTGTTTTGTCCTATATTTTTATTTTTAATCCCACGTCCCCTCAGGAGGCCTTTTGGTAGGACGTCATTGTAAACAAGAATGTGTTAACTGACTTGCCTTGTTAAATAAAGTGTAATAAAAGTGTGTGTGTGTGTGTGTGTCAGCCTGATACACTTTGTCATCAGTGCTGCGTTAGGCTGGGCCAGTGATAGGGTGCCCCAGTGTGTGTGTGTGTGTAGGCAGGTCATCCCTGATACAAATCAGTATTCGGCGTCAATCCTTGTCTGAGAGAGTCGGGAGATGATGTGGAAAACGGCCACTAGGGGCAACAGTGAGGCCGTCGGGAGAGGATGTGGAAACCGGCCACTAGGGGCAACAGTGAGTGCTGTTACCTTCGTGTAGGCGTTGTGGAAACCAGCCACTAGGGGCAACAGTGAGTGCTGTTACCTTCGTGTAGGCGTTGTGGAAACCGGCCACTAGGGGCAACAGTGAGTGCTGTTACCTTCGTGTAGGCGTTGTGGATGGGGATGTCAGATGGGCGTAATCTGCCTCTGGTTTCAAAGGTTGAATGTTTGAATCCAGCGATGGAAAGTTGTTTTTGATATTTTTTGTTTTAAGCTTATCCCAAAACCTTAACCCTTACCTTAAACATTCAGAGTTAATGCCTAACCTGAAGAATTACGAGATAATGCGGAACCTTAAGAATGAAGAGATAATTCCTAACCTTAAGAAGTAGGAGATAATGCCGAACCTTAAGAATTAGAAGTTAATGACTAAATTTAACCTAATGATAGAGAAGTAACCAAAAACCTTTGAAATTTGAAGTTTGAGAAACATGGATGAACGCTTAGTTCTGACTTGAGTGTGAGAGCTTGTTAGTTTGTGTGTGTGTGTGTGTGTGTGTGTGTGTGTATCTGTGTATCTGTGTGTGTGTGTGTGTGTGGTGTTAGCAGGGGTCTAAAGCAACACATACAGTCAATGGGTCTTAATGTAGCTCTCCTATCAGGGGTTTCTCATCATTAGGCGGGTCCTGTGTTGCACAGTTGATAAGGGCTTAGCACTTAGCAACGATAGGGTATTGCGTTCGAATCCCGCTGGGGTCACATAATAAAATGTATTCACTCACAGCGCTGTGAGTTGCTTAGGATAAAAGCATATGCTAAAAGGCAGTGTGAACAACATCAACCAACCTGTGGTCACCAATCTCTGAAAGCCATTCCATCAATGGACCCCAAGGCTGTAAGTACAAACCTCCACAAAAGCTCTGATAAAGGTCCAAGAGGCTGGTATGTAAGATTTAATCAAATAAGTGATACAAGCAAGAGCAGGCATTCTCTTTCCTTTGAAACGATGGACCCCGGTGTTTTTCTGGAGTCACTTACCTTTCTGGAGTCACTTAGCTTAGACATTCTGTGACAAAGAGAGGCAGGTCAGTAAAGGGACAAATGACAGGGGAAAACTTTCAGCAAGGTGTAATTGGTACTGTACTGTAATTAGTATGTGACAATGCATCATTATAATCAAAATATTGTATTAATACCACACATATGTACCATGATTATACAGCCTCTGTCTATTGGTTGGCCAAAACGTTAAATATCCCCAAGTTGTTGTCTGTTGCTATGTGACCAATAACTGTAGAAACTAAACTCATCGTGGTTCACTGTATCAGATTTAGTGGGTGCAACTCCTTTGGTTTCGGGGGTGTCTGTTTCATTGGAAAGGGGGTATTTGAGGACTCTGAATAAGGTAAAATGACTTAAATACACCATTAAGTTGGTGAAAGTTAAAGGTCCAGTGCAGTTATTTTCTTGTATTTTATATATATTTAAACACAATGAGGGTGGAATAATACTGTGAAATTGTGAAAATAATGATAATCATTTTTGTGTAAGAGCTGTTTGAAACTGTTCGAAATACCAGCCTGTTTCGGTGGGATGGAGTTTAGGCCTGCCTGGTGACATCACCACGCAGAACATTAGTTAATAGACCAATAAGAAAGAGAGTTCCAAACCTCTCTGCCAATAACAGCTAGTTTTCCCCATCCCACTCTGATCACTCCCAGACAGTCCTAACAAAATTCTTTGCTAAAAAGCTATTTGTATGTTTTGTACCATTTTAATTGAAAACAATCACAGTAAGGTACTTCATTGTTACTAAGAAAGGATTTGATATTGAGATAAAAATGTCCACGTTGTACCTTTGAAGTAGAACTGACAGGGTTTTAGCAACATCAAATCTTATTAAAATCTGTTCACATACGCCTTCTTTTACATTTTCTGACAAGCGAGCACTTAGTCATTTTCACATTTTCATACTTTCATAGAATGTTTGGGAATGAGATAGAGTAAGGCAAAATTATATTTATGTAAATATATAAATACCACGGGAGTCCTCTTGCATTTGGAAGGTTTACAGTCCTATTGATCAAACAAGCATGAACATGTATATCTCTTTGTTGGCTATGCACATCAACAACAACAACATCAACAACTAATGTTAGGAGGAGCAAGATGAGCTCAAATCTAATGAGGGAACATGAGATAAACTCTCTCAAACTTTCCAGATAGTTGGCCTTCAAAATTGCACTGATAAAGATGGGGAATAGTAGCCTGCTAGTCCTTCTGCAGCTTGCCTGCCAAAGCATGTCCCAACCCACGTTTTGACAACTGAGTGGGAACCTGCCCATTTGCTAACTGTTCAAGTTCAGCATAGCTCCCTAGTTAGCAAAGAGATTCAAATTACCAAATGAAACCTGCATCTCTAGTTGTAGCCACCGAAAAACAATATGGCAGGAAAAAGATGTCCACTCACCCACTCGTCCATTGACATCCTCCCAGCAGCTAGCTAGCTAACGTTTGGCTCCGTGTTTGTAGCTTGCTAAATAAACATCTACATAAATAAATAAGCTAGCCCATTAGCCACATTATAACTGACTTGTGATGATAGCCCTTTCTAGTTTGATTGTACATTCCCAGCCTTTGGTACATTTGTCTATTTCTGTCATTGAAACTGAAAAGGTGCATCTCGAATGGCTGGAGGCAGCGAACAATGTACCAGGCCAGCAGTAATTTACAACCTGATAGCAATAGATGTTGTACTACCATGTTGGACTACTGATGAATTCTATGAATTATTATATTATCTATTCTAACAACAATGTCTTACTCTACGTCATGGGATTGTTAAAACCTCTTAAAACTCTTTAAAAACCTCTTATTTTTCAACCTTAAATACCAAACACCAATAAGTAGATGACCCAGATTGTGATTCCCTTCTTCTCCAGATGACAAAGTATCCTACTAGACCTACAGATGGTTTAACACTAATACACATCAGCATAACATGCCTTTGTCTGCCATGAGACTGACTGTACTTTGACATCCCCATCTGAGTGAACATAACAAGTTTGTACTGGAATTGATCTAAGAAGAGACATGCTGGGGAGCCTATCACTGGCCCAGCCTGACAGAGCAGTGATGACGCAGGGTATCAGGCTGACACACACACACACACACACACACACACACACACACACACACACACACACACACACACACACACACACACACACACACACACACACACACACACACACACACACACACACACACACACACTTGGCCTACGTGGTGTAAAAGCATGCATAGGAATAGAACAGGATATCTAACCCCAGGACTTGTAGGCAGCACACAAGAATAGTTGTCCTCATAAACAGTAGGTTCAGGTGATTACACGGCTCTGATCCATTGAGAATATAACATACAGGAAAACACCATGGATAATATGTTGTCATGACAGTTGATGTATATAATTTACACAGTGTGGAGGTTGATGTATATAATTTACACAGTGTGGAGTGTGATGCGTATCATTTACACAGTGCAGAGGTCGATGTATACCATTTACACAGTGTGGAGGTCGATGCATATCATTTACACAGTGTGGAGGTTGCATATCATTTACCCAGTGTAGAGTGTGGAGGTTGATGTACATAATTTACAGTGTAAAGTGTGGAGGTTGATGTATATAATTTACAGTGTAGAGTGTGGAGGTTGATGTACATAATTTACAGTGTAAAGTGTGGAGGTTGTGTTACGATCGTTGTTGGAATGAGTAGACCAAGGTGCAGCGTGGTAGGCATACATCTTTCTTTTATTTAAATGACACACCAAAAAAATCAATGACCGTAAAGCTACATGCAGTGCAGAAAGCAACTACGCACAAACAAGATCCCACAAACTAAAGGAGAAAAAAGGCTGCCTAAGTATGATTCCTAATCAGAGACAACGATAGACTTGGGAACCATACCCGGCCAACAAAGAAAATCACACCCCGACCTAACCAAACAGAGAAATAAAAAGTCTCTCTAAGGTCCGGGCGTGACAGGTTAATGTATATAATTTTACACAGTGTGGAGTGTGGAGGATGATGCATATAATTTACACAGTGTAGAGTGTGGAGGTTAATGTATATAATTTTACACAGTGTGGAGTGTGGAGGATGATGCATATCATTTACACAGTGTGGAGTGTGGAGGATGATGCACATCATTTACACAGTGTAGAGTGTGGAGGTTGATGTATATAATTTTACACAGTGTGGAGTGTGGAGGTTGATGCATATCATTTACACAGTGTGGAGTGTGGAGGTTGATGCATATCATTTACACAGTGTGGAGTGTGGAGGTTGATGTTCAGTGGGCCACTCAAGGACATTCAGAGACTTGTCCCGAAGCCAGCATCGAGTCTTCTTGGGTATGACGCTATAAGCTTGGCACACCTATATTTGGAGAGTTTCTCCCAATCATCTCTGCAGATCCTCTCAAGCTCAGTCAGGTTGGATGGGGAGCATTGCTGTACAGCTATTTTCAGGTCTCTCCAGGTTTTCATCAAGGATCTCTCTGTACTTTGCTCCGTTCATATTTAATTCCCTTGATCCTGACTAGTCTCCCAGTCCCTGCCACTGAAAAACATCCCCACAGCATGATGCTGCCACCACCATGCTTCACCGTAGGGATGGTGCCAGGTTTCCTCCAGACGTGACGCTTGGCATTCAGGCCAAAGAGTTCAATCTTGGTTTCATCAGACCAGATAATCTTGTTTGTCATGGTCTGAGAGTGCTTTACGTGCCTTTTGGCAAACTACAAGCGGGCTTTCATGTGCCTTTTACTGAGGAGTGGCTTCCGTTTGGCCACTCTAACATAAAGGCCTGATTGTTGGTAGTTGCAGAGATGATTGTCCTTCTTGAAGGTTCTCCCATCTCCATAGAGAAAATCTGGAGCTCTGTCAGAGTGACCATCGGGTTCTTGGTCACCTCCCTGACCAAAGCCCTTCTCCCCCGATTGCTCAGTTTGGCTGGGTGGCCAGGTCTGGGAAGAGTCTTGGTGGTTCCAAACCTCTTCCATTTAAGAATGATGGAGGCCACTGTGTTCTTGGGGACCTTCAATGCTGCAGAAATGTTTTGGTACCCTTCCCCAGATCTGTACCTCGACACGATCCTGTCTCGGAGCTCTATGGGTAATTCCTTCAACCTTATGGCCTGGTTTTTGCTCTGACATGCACTGTCAACTTATATAGACAGGTGTGTGCCTTTCCAAATCATGTCCAATCAATTGAATTTACTAAAGGTGGACTCCAATCATGTTGTAGAAGCATCTCAACGATGATCAATGGAAACAGGGTGCACCTAAGCTCAATTTGGAGTCTCATAGCAAAGGGTCTGAATACTTACGTAAATAAGGTATTTCTGTTTTATGTGTAATACATTTGCTTTGTCATTTTGGGGTATTGTGTGTTGATTGATGAGGAAAACAACCATTTATTCCACTTTAGAATAAGTCTGTAACATTACAAAAAGTGTGAAAAGTCAAGGGGTCTGAATACTTCCCGAATGCACTGTATATCATTTACACAGCATAAAGAATAGCATGTGATATTAAACACATGTAAAATGTTATGACGTGGTTCACATACTGACTGTGTCATTGTCAATGCTGACGGTTCTTTAAGTGGCCTTGAATAAAATGTCTGCTAAATGACTGTCATATATTATTGTGATCTGGTTGTAATGCTGTCTCGTTGAACTGACAGGGGATGACTTGAACGTGAATGGAGGGCGTTGATTATGGGGTCCATGTGTAACTAGCTATGTATACTGAACAGACACTAGTGTCATGACGTTGGAATGGGAGTTAGGTTTATGACAGTCGTAAATACCTCTTCCCCCCTTTTTCCTCTCTCCACCCTACTAAGGTTACATTTGTAAAACCCTTGGTTAACAGAGAGATTCTGGGAACATCAGTAGGTGGGGGGAAATGAACTATATTCTGGTAATCTGACCAATTGAACATATGCGGTGGTACTTAATGAATATGATGTCAGTTCGGATGTCATCTGAGACATTCTCATCAATGATAAGATGACATAAACTCTACAGTGGAAAGTCTACACATCAGAGTTATCGGATTCACATGGAATTGTTGTTACATTTAAATGTTTGAATATGACATTTTTTGTGATGGGATGAAATTTGATTTTAGCTTCTAAAATGTGTGATTTGGGTTTTCATAAGTTAGGGCTCTACTCAATCAGTGGCCCGCCCCTGTGAAGGGACATGGGCTATAAAACCTTTCAAACACGCCCTCCTCTCCCTTCCTATATAAGCCCTTGACGACAATATAACCTCCTGTTCCAAAGATGTGAGGACGACGGTCCTATGTCAGAATGGTTCAGATAATAACTACAGAATGAAGCCAACATCAGCGTCAGAATGGTATGAACTTTGAACTCTTATTCACTACAGAAGTGATACCTCCTAGCCTTTGAGTTAGCAACAGCAGATGCAACGAGGGTTAGGAAGGAACAGACAGAGTATCCACTCTATCACCCAACAACGTTACTACAAAGCATTCCAATTGACAACCAGAGACATTCTTCAAAGGACTCGGTTTGGCAACACGGCCTTCCATCTACCACCAACCTACCGAAGAGCAGCTCAGAGTAAATATTTATTGCATTTTCCTTTTCCAAATGGCCGGTAATTTAGAATGCATCAGATACTGTATTTACGATAGCACAGCTTCTCCCTGTGTCCCTCAGTCTTCCCGCTCTTTCACTCAAACCCATCCCTTTTCCTTTGTGTAACAAGCTGTCATATTTGCTCCGCCCGCTAGGGACGTTTTCCTTTATGATGTAATTTGTAATCAAGTTATGATTTAAAACCTCTAGTGACTCCCCATCCCGCATGAGGGAGCGTAATCATCGACTGACACTAATTAGCATAACGCAACGGACATACATATTCCTAGAAAATATTCCTATTCATGAAAATCACAAGTGAAATATATTGAGACACAGCTTAGCCTTTTGTTAATCACCCTGTCATCTCAAATTTTCAAAATATGCTTTACAGCCAAAGCTAGACAAGCATTTGTGCAAGTTTATCGATAGCCTAGCATAGCATTTTGTCCAGCTAGCAGGTAACTTGGTCACGGAAATCAGAAAAGCAATCAGATTAAATCGTTTACCTTTGATGAGCTTCGGATGTTTACACTCACGAGACTCCCAGTTAGATAGCCAATGTTCCTTTTTTCCAAAAATATTATTTTTGTAGGCGAAATAGCTCCGTTTGTTCTTCACGTTTGGCTGAGAAATCGCCCGGAAATTGCAGTCATGAAAATGCTGAAAAATATTCCAAATTAGCTCCATAATATCGACAGAAACATGGCAAACGTTGTTTATAATCAATCCTCAAGGTGTTTTTCAAATATCTATTCGATAATATATCCATCGGGACAATTCGTTTTTTAGTAGGACCGATTGGAATAATGGCTACCTCTGTATGTTACGCAGAATCTCTCAGGGAGCATCAGGTGACCACTTGCGCAATGTAGCCGCTTACGGGTATTCTTCAACATAAATGCGTAAAACTATGTCACAATGCTGTAGACCCCTTGGGGAATACGGAGAAAAAGTAATCTGGTTGATAGCCCATTTACTGCTCAATAGGGATGCATTGGAACACAGCACTTTCAAAACATGAGGCACTTCCGGATTGGATTGTTCTCAGGCTTTTGCCTGCAACATCAGTTCTGTTATACTCACAGACAATATTTTTACAGTTTTGGAAACTTTAGAGTGTTTTCTACCCTAAGTTGTCAATTATATGCATATTGTAGAATCTTGTCCTGACAAAATATCCCGTTTACTACGGGCACGTTATTTTTCAAAAAATGAAAATACTGCCCCCTAGTCACAAAAGGTTTTAATTATGTGTATGTGTAATTTTGTGTGATTAGTTAAGTATTTAGTAATAAACAATTAAACCCAATTTTGTATTTCTGATTCAAATTGTTAGTCAGGGTTCATGCAGATAACCAAGAATTTACAACTTTCAGATGTGACTGAAATAAGGTGACGATTGATATTGACTGCTATTGATGTAAAATATTTCTAGGTCTTTAAGAGTTTATTCGGAAGATAACAGCTCTATAAATATTATTTCATGGTGCCCGACTCTAGTTAATGACATTTACATGATTAGCTCAATCAGGTGATATTAATTACAGACAAATTATTTTATAGAATAGCATGTCATATCACTTAATCCGGCATAGCCAAAGACACAAATAGTCTGATATGAATCCTGCAGTATATGGAAGGCATGTGTCAGCTAACCTCTTCTATAATTACCTGACATGGGTATAATACTGTCTCATTAAGAGGGAAGGAGTTGAACCAAAAGGAGGTCATTTGAATGGATGTCTAAGTTTGATTTGATATGTACATATTGAACCCTATAAGGTAGCTTCACCTCTCAGTCTGGAAAACTTCCTCTGGGGGGCCATTTATGTCCATAGCGACATTTAATTTTTTTAACTAGGCAAGTCAGCTAAGGTTGGTTGACTGCCTGTTCAAACCCCTGACCTCTCTCAGGGGTTTGAATTTGCAACCTTCTGGTTACTAGTCCAATGCTCTAACCACTAGGCTACCCTGCCACCCCAACATGACAAGATATGATTTACCTGTCATCACATGTGAACCCTATGAAATTGTATTTTAATAAGCAAGTCAGTTAAGAACAAATTCTTATTTACAATGACAGCCTAGGAATAGTGGGTTACCTGCTTTCTTCAGGGGAAGAATGACAGATTTTTTTCTTGTCAGGATACGATCTAGCAACCTTTCAAGTACTGGCCCAACGCTCTAACCCAACGCTCTAACCCAACGCTCTAACCCAACGCTCTAACCCAACGCTCTAACCCAACGCTCTAACCACTAGGCTACCTGCCACCCATATGAAATAGTATGGAATGGTATGGAACAGTATGAAATAGTATGGAATGGTACGGAACAGTATGAAATAGTATGGAATGGTATGGAATGGTATGAAACGTTATGGAAAGGTATGGAATTGTATGAAATGTTATGGAATGGTATGAAATGGTATGGAATGGTATGGAATAGTACGGAACAGTATGAAACGTTATGGAAAGCTATGGAATGGTATGAAATGGTATGGAATGGTATGAAATGGTATGAAATGGTATGGAATAGTATGGAACAGTATGAAACGTTACGGAAAGCTATGGAATGGTATGAAATGGTATGAAACAGTATGAAATGGTATGGAATGGTATGGACATTCTTGGGGAGGTGCTGTACTGTCTGATGTATTTAAAGCAAAGTTCTGTGTGATCATCAAAGCCAGCCCAGTTGGCCTCCTTGTCCATTCAACCACTCATGCAGTTGGAACTGAAGCACCTCTCTGTCTCTCTGTCAGTCTAGACGTGATCAGTGGAGTCTAGAGTCTCCTCCCCGCTCCTCCCCATTTCCCTCTTTCTCTCCATCCAGACTGACAGACTCCGGCTCCTTCTCTCCATCCAGATTGACAGACTACGGGGCAGACCAGGAGACCCAGGAGATTGTCTTTGGCCCAAATGGCACCCTATTCCCTATATAGTGCATTACTTTTGTCCAGGGACTTATGGACTTTGGTCAAATGTAGTGCACTATAAAAAGAAAAGGGTGCCATTTGGTACGCGGGCCAGAAGATGTTATCACAGGGGACAGCTCAACCCTCAGCCCTCAGACAAAGAGAGATGAGAACCAGCAGAGCGGGCCGCTGTCTTCAGCCAACCTCAACCGAACGGGCAGCTTGATCCGTGTAATTGCTCCTTAGGCGAAGGCCGCCTTCCTGTGTGTGTTCGTGTGTGCCAAATAGCACCCTATTCCCCATTTAGTGCACTACTTTTGACCAGAGCCCTATGGGTGGCTATGAGCCCTGATAAAAAGTAGAGCACTATAGGAGAAAGGAGACAGAGAGAGAGAGATGGAGAGAGTGAAAGGTACTGCAGCCAACGTGAGTAAAACATTTCAACGTGTTATCCCTCGCAAGACTGCCGTCCTAGACGGCATGCGCAGACCAGCTGGCTGGTGTGTTTACGGACATATTCAATCAATCTCTATCCCAGTCTGCTGTTCACACATGCTTCAAGAGGGCCACCATTGTTCAGGTTCCCAAGAAAGCTAAGGTAACTGAGCTAAATGACTATCACCCCGTAGCACTCACTTCCATCATCATGAAGTGCTTTGAGAGACTAGTCAAGGACCATATCACCTCCACCCTACCTGACACCCTAGACCCACTCCAACTTGCTTACCACCCCAATAGGTCCACAGACGACGCAATCGCAATCACACTGCCCTATCCCATCTGGACAAGAGGAATACCTAAGTAAGAATGCTGTTCATCGACTACAGCTCAGCATTTAACACCATAGTACCCTCCAAACTTGTAATTAAGCTTGAGACCCTGGGTCTCGACCCCGCCCTGTGCAACTGGGTCCTGGACTTCCTGACGGGCCGCCCCCAGGTGGTGAGTGTAGGAAACAACATCTGCACTCCGCTGATCCTCAGTACTGGGGCCCCACAAGAGTGCGTTCTCAGCCCTCTCCTGTACAACCTGTTCACCCGTGACTGCGTGGCCATGCATACCTCCAACTCAATCATCAGCAGCGCCTCTTCAACCTCAGGAGGCTGGTGAAATTCGGCTTGTCACCAAAAACACTCACAAACTTTTAGATGCACAATCGAGAGCATCCTGTCAGGCTGTATCACCGCCTGGTACGGCAACTGCTCTGCCCACAACCGCAGGGCTCTCCAGAGGGTAGTGAGGTCTGCACAACGCATCACCGGGGGCAAACTACCTGCCCTCCAGGACACCTACACCACCCGATGTCACAGGAAGGCCAAAAAGATCATCAAAGACAACAACCACCCGAGCCACTGCCTGTTCACCTCGCTTTCATCCAGAAGGCGAGGTCAGTACAGGTGCATCAAAGCTGGGACCGAGAGACTGAAAAACAGCTTCTATCTCAAGGCCATCAGACTGTTAAACAGCCACCACTAACATTGAGTGGCTGCTGCCAACACACTGACTCAAATCTCTAGCAACTTCAACTTAACATTTTATTTGATTTGATTTAGAGAGAGAGAGAGAGAGAGAGAGAGAGAGAGAGAGAGAGAGAGAGAGAGAGAGAGAGAGAGAGAGAGAGAGAGAGAGAGAGAGAGAGAGAGAGAGAGAGAGGAGAGAGAGAGAGAGAGAGAGAAAGAGGAAGAGAGACTGAAAGGTAGAGAGAGAGAGATGGTAAATAAGAAAAATACCGTATTGAGATTGTATGTACAGTCCCAATCCCTAAACCACGGTAAAAAGGTAGCACTTGAGCCCAAAAAAAGTAATAACATTGTTTCGTTACGTTGATTTACAGTAAATAGTCAACATTTTAACTTTTGCTGCTGATTTTCTAACCAGAAATGATTGAAATCGCTGTGTTCTTTCCTCTCTCAACATGTACTCTTTCTTCCAGTCTAAAACCCTAGCAAGCAGCTCAAGGGCACCACCATTGACTTTGAATGTATGTTTTCTGTACACGTGTGTGTCCACTATTTGACATAAATAAAAACATTGGGATCGATTACGATCCATTTACGTCCTGTCAAGGGTTTACTATGTACTTCTGCGCTTAATTCACCATGGTAAGTGTATATCTCCCAAGGATTCATCTTTATTATAGAGTAGAGGATGCTCTGGAATCTGAATCACCAACCATAATCTCAAGGTCACAGGAGAAAACAATTTTCCATCCCAAAACACATTAATAAATCAAAACACATGCCCCTCATTTCAGAATGATGTTGCCGGAATACAAAACAGGACATCCATTTAGACTCAATATTCTCTCTGTTCTCTAATGTAAAGAAATGTACAAATCTGGATAAATATTCCATAACGTACCGCAGATTGACTGAACGTTCAGTCAGAGAAGCAGAATGCTGAAAGATGAAAATACATGTAAACAAACAGAGGAATACTGAGAGATGACAATAACATGTATATGTCACGTTCTGACCACAGTTCTGTTATTTTATCTTTGTTTTAGTATGGTCAGGGCGTGAGTTGGGGTGGGCAGTCTATGTTTGTTTTTCTATGTTTTTTTTTTTTTAGTTCGGCCTAGTATGGTTCTCAATCAGAGGCAGCTCTCAATTGTTGTCCCTGATTGAGAGTCATACTTAGGTAGCCTGGGTTTCACTGTTGGTTTGTGGGTGTTTGTTTCCGTGTGAGTGTTTGGGCCACATGGTACTGTTTCGGTTTAGTATATGCACTTTATTGTTTTGATTCAGTGTTCAGTGCTTTCTTTAATTAAAATCATCATGAACACTTACCACGCTGCGCTTTAGTCCGATCCGTACTCCTGCTCAGACGAAGAGGAGGAAATCCGTTACAGTATAAGAACCAACAAACAAACAAACAGAGGAATACTCATACACAGTTGAAGTCGGAAGTTTACATACACTTAGGTTGGAGTCATTAAAACTTGTTTTTCAACCACTCCACAAATTTCTTGTTAACAAACTATAACTTTGGCAAGTCGGTTAGGACAGCTACTTTGTGCATGACACAAGTAATTCCTTCAAAAATTGTTTACAGACTGATTCTTTCACTTATAATTCTCTGTATCACAATTCCAGTGGGTCAGAAGTTAACATACACTAAGTTGACTGTGCCTTAAACAGTTTGGAAAATTCCAGAAAATGATGTCAATGCTTTAGAAGCTTCTGATAGGCTTATTGACATCATTTCAAGTTCGAGTCAATTGGAGGTGTACCTGTGGATGTATTTCAAGGCCTACCTTCAAACTCACTGCCTCTTTGCTTGACATCATGTGAAAATCAAAAGAAATCAGCAAAAAAGACCTCAGAAAAAAATGGTAGGCCTCCACAAGTCTGGTTCATCCTTGGGAGCAATTTCCAAATGCCTGAAGGTACTGCGTTCATCTGTACAAACAATAGTACGCAAGTATAAACACCATGGGACCACACAGCCGTCATACCGCTCAGGAAGGAGACCCGTTCTGACTCCTAGAGATGAACGTACTTTGGTGCGAAAAGTCCAAATCAATCCCAGAACAACAGCAAAGAACCTTGTGAAGATGCTGGAGGAAACAGGTACAAAAGTATCTATATCCACAGTAAAACGAGTCCTATGTCAACATAACCTGAAAGGCCACTCAGCAAGGAAGAAGCCACTGCTCCAAAACCGCCATAAAAAAGCCAGACTAGGTTTGCAACTGCACATGGGGACAAAGATCTTAGTCTAATGAAACAAAAATAGAACTATTTGGTTAAAATGACCATTGTTATGCTTGGAGGAAAAAGGGGGAGGCTTGCAAGTCAAAGAACACCATCCCATCCGTAAAGCACGGGGGGTGCAGCATCATGTTGTGGGGGTGCTTTGCTGCAGGAGGGACTGGTGAACTTCACAAAATAGATGGCATCATGAGGACGGAACATTATGTGGATATATTGAAGCAACATCTCAAGACATCAGTCAGGAAGTTAAAGCTTGGTCGCAAATGGGTCTTCCAAATGTTTTACTAGGACTAAATGTCATGAATTGTGAAAAACTGAGTTTAAATGTAATAGGCTAAGATGTATGTACATTTCTGACTTCAACTGTATTTATACCACAGTTCAAAAGTTTGGGGTCACTTAGGAATGTCCGTGTTTTTGAAAGAAAAGCCATTTTTTTGTCCATTAAAATGACATCAAATTGATCATAAATACAGTGTAGACATTGTTATTGTTGTAAATGACTATTGTTGCTGCAAATGGCTGATTTTTAATGAAATATCTACATAGGCATACGGAAGCCCATTATCAGCAACCATCACTCCTGTGTTTCAATGGCACATTGTGTTAGCTACTCCAAGTTTATAATTTTAAAAGACTAATTGATCATCAGAAAACCCTTTTGTAATTATGTTAGCGCAGCTGAAACCTGTTGTTCTGATTAAAGAAGCAATAAAACTGGCCTTCTTTAGACTAGTTGAGTATCTGGAGCTTCTGCATTTGTGGGTTTGATTACAGGCTCAAAATAGCCAGAAACAAAGAACTTTCTTCTGAAACTAATCAGGCTATTCTTGTTCTGGGAAATGAAGGCTTTTCCATGCGAGAAATTCCCAAGCAACTGAAAATCTTGCACAACGCTGTGTACTGCCTAGAAGGCCAGCATCCTGGAGTCGCCTCTTCACTGTTGATGTTGAGACTGGTGTTTTGCAGGTACTATTTAATGAAGCTGCCAGTTGTGGACTTGTGAGGCGTCTGTATCTCAAACTAGACACTAGACACACTAATGTACTTGTCCTCTTTCTCTTTTGTGCACCGTGGCCTCCCACAGGGAGTAGTACACAGTGTTGTACGAGATCTTCAGATTATCACAATCACTAAATGATGAAGAATTCACTTACTATGGCTGCATCCCATATCTATCTTATAGTGCTTGATTGAACTTGGCTGGTTTAATGGAGCAATAGAATAGTCCCAAAACAGGCAGTCAGCCCATCTAATACTCCAGGCAGACTAAAGCAAACACTCAAAGTGTTTCAAATATTGCAAATAGTGTTTGAACCCAGATCTGCAGGCCAGTTCCCAATGCTACTGTTTCCAAGGAGAGTCACAGCTGCAAGCAATGAACTAGCTACTACCTCAGCAGGGTTAAAGTGGACAGGTCCAGGTAGGTAGGCTTGCGTCCCAAATAGCCCCCTATTATGGTTTTTTATAGTGCACTACGTTTGATCAGAGTCAAAAGAACTGCACTACTATGCACTACTATATAGGGTGCCATTTGCGGCGCAATGTAGGTAAGCAAAAAGGGTGTTACCTTTGAAAAATGGAACACTCTGGGAAACAGGACAATGCCCTGTGAAGGTTGATATCCGTCAGGAGAGTTAGTGTTGGGTACTCCATCAACTTTACAGATCTATTTGGCCGGCCACAGTCTCACACAGTCCTACACACTCTTCCCATTACTTGTCAGAACCACCTTTGTTCGCTGCCTGGCCCATCAATCCTCACACCTAGAAAGATCTGGTAGTGTACGGTTTTCTTTCTCACAGTCTCTCTGACACAGGTTCTTTATTTACAGTAAGTTACTGTACCACTGCTGGACAGTTGTAACCCACAAAGTTATATGGTTCCTAGAGATGTGTATAGGCTATAGGCTTCGTCCCCATCACTCCTTAGCCAGTTGATTACTTTGACTACTTTAAAATGGTGGAAGCTTGGTGGAAGCCCTCAACGGTGCTGACCATGCTAAAATGACCCTTTGCCCACTAGAGGCCTCTGTCATTCTCAATGTGAAATTCAGCAATGTTTGGTAATTAGGGAACTGTTTATAGTTTCAATTATAGTTTAAAAGCATATAATGTAGTTTTCTCACT
This sequence comes from Oncorhynchus mykiss, assembly GCF_057628025.1. Lineage (NCBI taxonomy): Eukaryota > Metazoa > Chordata > Actinopteri > Salmoniformes > Salmonidae > Oncorhynchus > Oncorhynchus mykiss. The sequence continues at coordinate 52,268,676 of NC_143044.1, read as the reverse complement.
CCATACAAGTGAAGAGAGAAGTCTTGTTTAAGGGACATTGTATTGATCACCAAGAGAAGACTTGTTTAAGGGATCATCAAGAGAATACTTGTTTAAGGGACATTGTATTGATCATCAAGAGAATACTTGTTTAAGGGACATTGTATTGATCACCAAGAGAAGACTTGTTTAAGGGACATTGTATTGATCACCAAGAGAATACTTGTTTAAAGGATATGGTATTGATCATCAAGAGAAGTTTTCTTTCTGTGAACTATTGACTAATGTTTTGGGTTTTCCTCTGTTGACTACCTTCCATTGGATTATTACCTAAACTAACTATTGAACTGGTCATATCTATCCTTATTTAGATTTGGACTGATCAGATTTGGACTGATCAGATTTGGACTGTATTATTTAGATTTTGGCTCTTTTTTAAAAAAATGTATTGCTTAAATTTTGGGACTGAACTAAATTAAACATTTCAAATCAAATCAAACTTTATTTATCACATGCACTGAATACAACCTTAACGTAAATGCTTACCTACAAGCCCTTAACCAACAGTGCATTTCAAGAAAGAGTTTAGAAAATATTTACAATACAGGTTACATACTGTAGTGAACAGCCAACATTGCAAATGGTTCCAGTCCGTGTGTGTGTGTGTGTGTGTGTGTGTGTGTGTGTGTGTGTGTGTGTGTGTGTGTGTGTGTGTGTGTGTGTGTGTGTTTACAGAGGGCCCTGCTTCAGACACAGTTTACTCTTTGTTCAGCTGAATCGTGGACAGGGTTTGAATCACCTCGAGACTCGGCTCTGCTGTCAAAGGGACGACTGTACCTACAGATTTTAGGACATTTGGTAGCAACAATGATACATGTATCTGTTGGGATTTAATCTTGAGCCCTAGCATCGCCTGTGCTTATTCTAAATTACCAGCTTGGCTTAGACAAACAGTAGTTGTTTGCATTTGATCGTATAATGTTTTAATAATGCTATCATGTTTTCCTGAGGCAGGCATTAGGGTGATTCCAACATTATGGATGTTACATTCACGTGCAAAATCACAACTTTAATGTCTCACAGAATGGTCAAATAAGCTATAAATTCAACTGTTGATGTGTTGATGTGTGTAGAACCCCTTGGGTATCCAGAAAAGCGGGCTTCTAAATACTGTCAGTGAGAAATAAAACAGATGAGCTGTTATGATGTTACATGAAATAGACCAGCTTTTAATGAGACTAAGTATATTAGCAGAAGTCTGGGAGTTCGGCAGTCTTTAGGTCAAAACATGGATATACATTTTGAAAGGCTTGGCTGAACAAGAAAATATAACATTTTGAAAAGATTGTCATTTCCAATTATTGTTACTTTAGAGTGGAACATTCATGCAATTTTCTACTTTAACTGGCCACATAAATTCCACACTCCAACATTAAGGATAATTATGAAAGTGATTTAATTTGGAATTGCCTAACTTAATTTTGTAGGTTGACGTCCCTATGAAATCCCTCAATGAAATCACACAGGAAGCTTGTATAAATGCCATACTTCTGTTTCATTTTCTTCACTTGAACCAAACTGGAAAAAAAGCTCTTCAAACCTGGGTTCAAATACTATTCGAAAAACTATTTCAAATCCTTTAGCTGGGCTTGAATGACCTTGCCTGACACAAATGGACCAATAGAATAGTCTCACCGCTACAAACCATGCCCATCTCGCGCCCCAGGCAGGCTAAATGCCTTTGAGAGATTGGTATTTGAACCCAGGTCTAAAGCTCTTGATCTATGAACTGATCTATGAAGTCAATCTGAAAACCATGGATGAGTTACCCTCAGGTAAAAAATAGGCGTGGTCCATACATCCACCACATCAAAAAGCATAAGAAAGTGTGTGTGTGTGTGTTCGTGTATGCGTGTGTATGCGTGTGTGTGTACGCAGGGTTGGACTCTGAGTCCAATGCCCCTGGTCTTGTACATTCTCTGAATAGTTCTTATAGTTCTTTAATCTCAGAGCAGATAACAGTACATCTAATGATGCCCTGCAGTCGGAGTGAGTAGTTTCAATAGTCAACACCAGTAGTCAATTTGATGGAGATTCGTTATATAACCTCTCCTTTTTCTTTCTTTGAACATTTGTATTGGATTTTACAGTATGGCGAGTAGTCAAGGGAACCAACCAGTATTACATGTAATCCCTAGATTACAACATCTATAGTCTACTGTATAATGTTTCTACCAGTATTACATGTAATCTCCAGATTACAACATCTATAGTCTACTGTATAATGTTTCTACCAGTATTACATGTAATCTCCAGATTACATCATCTATAGTCTACTGTATAATCTTTCTACCAGTATTACATGTAATCCCTAGATTCCAACATCTATAGTCTACTGTATAATGTTATAACCAGTATTACATGTAATCCCTAGATTCCAACATCTATAGTCTACTGTATAATGTTTCTACCAGTATTACATGTAATCTCCAGATTACAACATCGATAGTCTACTGTATAATGTTTCTACCAGGATTACATGTAATCTCCAGATTACATCATCTATAGTCTACTGTATAATGTTTCTACCAGTATTACATGTAATCTCCAGATTACATCATCTATAGTCTACTGTATAATGTTTCTACCAGTATTACATGTAATCTCCAGATTACATCATCTATAGTCTACTGTATAATGTTTCTACCAGTATTACATGTAATCCCTAGATTACAACATCTATAGTCTACTGTATAATGTTTCTACCAGTATTACATGTAATCTCCAGATTACATCATCTATAGTCTACTGTATAATCTTTCTACCAGTATTACATGTAATCCCTAGATTCCAACATCTGTAGTCTACTGTATAATGTTATAACCAGTATTACATGTAATCCCTAGATTCCAACATCTATAGTCTACTGTATAATGTTTCTACCAGTATTACATGTAATCTCCAGATTACAACATCGATAGTCTACTGTATAATGTTTCTACCAGGATTACATGTAATCTCCAGATTACATCATCTATAGTCTACTGTATAATGTTTCTACCAGTATTACATGTAATCTCCAGATTACATCATCTATAGTCTACTGTATAATGTTTCTACCAGTATTACATGTAATCTCCAGATTACATCATCTATAGTCTACTGTATAATGTTTCTACCAGTATTACATATAATCTCCAGATTACAACATCGATAGTCTACTGTATAATGTTTCTACCAGTATTACATGTAATCTCCAGATTACAACATCTATAGTCTACTGTAAAATATTTCTGGGCCTGTGTTTACAAAGCTGATATGTTATTCTATCTATCATTTTCCTTGTGATATACAAGGTCCTCTACGCAAATCAGATCATAAAAGAATCTAAAACAGAAACCTATTTTTTTTTAAAATAATTTGTTAAGAATTGCATTGAGCTGGCAAGTAGAGAAACATCAGAGGATGTTATTTGCCCTGTAGCAGCAGCCTTTGCTACCAAGCTTCATCACATACCCTGCACTATTCTTTGTTCACACTTTTTGATGTTGTTCTGCTTTGCAGCCATATTGAGTGTTTACAAGTGTATGGTGTCCATTTTAGGACATCATCACACCTATACGGTGCCCATATTAGAACAGCCTCTGGAGGTTGTTTGAAGTGGGAGAACCATCAGTTGTATGGATCTTGGTTCATTCATTCAGACTTGGTGTCAAAAGAAAGTTGGCCAATCATCAGTCAGACAAATGTCCATGGCTGGTACTTGGTGTCATAGTCATAGACAGACATGAGTCAATGACCTGTTTTTTTTACTAAAAAGGAATCTCCGGTTGAACCAGGGAATGCTTTTTCGTATTCCACCACTACTCCCTAGGCTCAGAGGTGATCAAACATATAACATAACACATTTTAACACATTTTAACACATTTTCTCCTGAAAATACACATCACTTCAATATTACAGATGGTAACTGACATTAAAATAAGATGTTATTAAACCACAGATGTTCCTATGGCAATATGTACAGATGCAGGATCTTAATTTGATCACTCTTTTGTTGCTGCTGCACAGCAGGAAATGCACACTTGCAGTGTATTCAAGGTTTAAAAAGCCTAAAGTTTGTCATTTCAACTTTAAAATGTCAGACTTCATTTGCCCTAACGAAAAATGTATCAACTCCTACAAAAAATGTCCTTTAAATTATAATCCACATAATAATTCACATTTCCTGCTGTTGCAGGATTATTTTCCAGATGTAGCAAAAGCTGACTCAAATTAAGATCCTACATCTGTCGGTGTTTGACCTTACATTTTACTAATCAACTCTATTAAAAAAAAAGAAATTCAGTTTATAAATGAAACTTAATATTAACAGCATATTATTACACAACTCAAGCACAATTCTAATCCAATCCATATCATATTCCCTGTCACGTTCTGACCTCTATTTCCTTTGTTTTGTATGTAGTTAGTATGGTCAGGGCGTGAGTTGGGTGGGCAGTCTATGTTTGTTTTTCTATGATTTGGGTATTTCTATGTTTCGGCCTAGTATGGTTCTCAATCAGAGGCAGGTGTCATTAGTTGTCTCTGATTGAGAATCATACTTAGGTAGCCTGGGTGTCACTGTGTGTTTGTGGGTGATTGTTCCTGTCACTGTGTTTGTTGTCACAGGATAGGACTGTTTTGCGTTTTCACATTTCTTGTTTTTGTTAGTTTGTTCATGTAAAGTTATTTATTAAAAACATGAATCAAAACAACCACGCTGCGCTTTGGTCCGCCTCTCGTACAGATGAACGTCATTACATTCCCTGTATGCGTCTTCGAAGTGCTTTGTGCCAGTTGTCCTATGTACTTTCGTTCAACCTTATATAAAGACCAACTGGAAATAGTAATTAATTCAACAACCAGGCCAAGTGAACAGTAAACATTGGATGAGGATATGAACCATTACATCCTGGTTGTTTGATCAGCTTGAGAAAATTGCTTAGAAACATTAACTGCTAATTCTGGGTGTATGTTACAGTAACTAAAAAGGTGTAATGACTTTGGATACAGAGGGTTTAAATCCTACAAGGCAGCACATTTCAGACTGTACATTTCAGACTGTACATTTCAGACTGTACATTTCAGACTGTACATTTCATACTGTACATTTCAGAAAGCACATTTCAGACTGTACATTTCAGACTGTACATTTCAGACTGTACATTTCAGACTGTACATTTCAGAAAGCACATTTCAGACTGTACATTTCAGACTGTACATTTCAGACTGTACATTTCAGACTGCACATTTCAGACTGTACATTTCAGACTGTACATTTCAGACTGTACATTTCATACTGTACATTTCAGACTGTACATTTCAGACTGTACATTTCAGACTGTACATTTCATACTGTACATTTCAGACTGCACATTTCAGACTGTACATTTCAGACTGTACATTTCAGACTGTACATTTCAGACTGTACATTTCATACTGTACATTTCATACTGTACATTTCAGACTGTACATTTCAGAACGCACATTTCAGACTGTACATTTCAGACTGTACATTTCAGACTGTACATTTCACTGTACCTTTCAGACGGTACATTTCAGACTGTACATTTCAGAATGCACATTTCAGACTGTACATTTCAGACTGTACATTTCAGACGGTACATTTCAGAACGCACATTTCAGACTGTACATTTCAGACTGTACCTTTCAGACGGTACATTTCAGAACGCACATTTCAGACTGTACATTTCAGACTGTACATTTCAGACTGTACATTTCACTGTACCTTTCAGACGGTACATTTCAGACTGTACATTTCAGAATGCACATTTCAGACTGTACATTTCAGACTGTACATTTCAGACGGTACATTTCAGAACGCACATTTCAGACTGTACATTTCAGACTGTACCTTTCAGACGGTACATTTCAGACTGTACATTTCAGAATGCACATTTCAGACTGTACATTTCAGACTGTACATTTCAGACGGTACATTTCAGAACGCACATTTCAGACTATACATTTCAGACTGTACATTTCAGACTGTACATTTCAGAATGCACATTTCAGACTGTACATTTCAGACTGTACATTTCAGAACGCACATTTCAGACTGTACATTTCAGACTGTACATTTCAGAATGCACATTTCAGACTGTACATTTCAGAACGCACATTTCAGACTATACATTTCAGAATGCACATTTCAGACTGTACATTTCAGAACGCACATTTCAGACTGTACATTTGAGACTGTACATTTCATACGGCACATTTCAGACTGCACATTTCATACATCACATTTCATACAGCACATTTCAGACTGTACATTTCATACGGCACATTTCAGACTGTACATTTCAGACTGCACATTTCAGATTGCACATTTCATACTGCACATTTCAGACGGTACATTTCAGACATTACATTTCAGACTGCACATTTCAGACTGTACATTTCAGACGGTACATTTCAGATGGTACATTTCAGAATCCACATTTCAGACTGTACATTTCAGACGGTACATTTCAGAATTGTGTTGCATGTTGGGGGTTCTTGTGTCCACCTGTCTGATTCTTTTTTAATAGCTTTAAAAATGTTTGTTTCAGGTGAATAATTTTGAAGAGACAAGACATCCAAAAATGTCCTGACAATTTCATCAATATTCCCCTAAAATACCTATATTCTCTCTATTACTTTAAACAGTGTTGTCAGCATTAAGAGTACCGTCATCACCACATCCCTTTACATTTAAATGTCAAAGCCCGTCATTCTATTTCTTTCACCACGCTTGGCTAGTACGTGGTCTTGAATAACTCATTTCTTATACCCAATTATCCAGTCCAGAAACGTCTTACTTGGTTACATAACTAAATTGGACTATTAATTCATAAAATAATTCAGTGAATTCAGTCAAACTGTAACTCTTCAATATGGAATACAATTCTCAAGCGATAGACTTCAAAATAAACCAATTAGTATGGCCTCATGCTCAAGCGATAGACTTCAAAATAAACCAATTAGTATGGCCTCATGCTCAAGCGATAGACTTCAAAATAAACCAATCAGTATGGCCTCATGCTCAGGAAATAGACTTAAAAAATAAACCAATCAGTAAGGCTTCATGCTCAGGAAATATACTTCAAAATAAACCAATCAGTAAGGCTTCATGCTCAGGAAATAGACTTAAAAAACAAACCAATCAGTATGGCCTCATGCTCAGGAAATAGACTTCAAAATAAACCAATCAGTAAGGCTTCATGCTCAGGAAATAGACTTAAAAAACAAACCAATCAGTATGGCCTCATGCTCAGGAAATAGACTTCAAAATAAACCAATCAGTATGGCCTCATGCTCAGGAAATAGACTTCAAAATAAACCAATCAGTATGGCCTCATGGTCAGGAAATAGACTTCAAAATAAACCAATCAGTATGGTCTCATGCTCAGGAAATAGACTTAAAAAATACATAGCAACAAATCCTGTCATTCACCATCAAGTAAAAAAACATACACATTCAATAACACTTGCTCTCCCTTTCTTTACTGCCTGTCTCCGACCCCTGTCTGCCTGTCTCCGACCCCTGTCTGCCTGTCTCCGACCCCTGTCTGCCTGTCTCCGACCCCTGTCTGCCTGTCTCCGACCCCTGTCATTACACACAAATGAAGTCAGAATGGAGGCAACAACATTTGTTTAAGCACTTGGGCTACAGACAGCAAAAATATTTCCAATTCAAGAAAGCGTACAGTATTATACAGAGCCCTTATTACATGGAACTCCCATCTCATATTGCTGAAATGAACAGCAAACCTTGTTTAAAAAAACAGATAAAGCATCACCTCACGGCACGACGCCTCTCCCCTGTTTGACCTACAGATAGCCTGTGTATGTGTTGATGTGTAGGCTTTGTGTGCCGTTTTTAAATGTAGTAGTTCTCTCCTGGAGCTGATCTTGTCTATTAATGTTCTGTATTATGTCATGTTTCATGTGTTGTGTGGACCCCAGGAAGAGTAGCTGCTGCTTTTGCAACAGCCAATGGGGATCCTAATAAAATACCAAATATCAAATGAGGAGTTGAACTGACTGTGTCTTAGACCCCAAATGTTCACCTGATGACCTGTTCGTCCTCTCCCTGCCTCAACGTGGGCGGTGCGGTCTCTCTCACTCCCTCTATTGCCTGTCTTTGACCCCTGCCATAATCATGTGACCAAATACAAAGATGGCATTCCTTAACAATGATGGGGTTAGCTTATTATTAACATGAATTAGGTTCTACTGTTATTAGCTAAATTATTGATTTACTGGCTGGCATTATGTATAGCTAGCTACTTTACTACATAGTACCAGTCTATTATGAATTGTATAGTTAGCTAGCCATGTAGGTATTCATACATTTTCTTACACTCCTCGGCACTTCAAAAAATAATGGTTATTTTTTTAAACTTCTGTTTCACTAGGGTGAACACTGACTCACTGAGTGTTGATTATCTGAATCTGCAGTTGAAAATGAAAAGAGGAACATACTGTGCTAGCTTTGGTGCTAGAACTCCACCTACTGGAAAAGAGGAAGATACTGTGCTAGCTTTGGTGCTAGCTTAGCTAGAACCCCACCTACTGGAAGAGAGGAGATACTGTGCTAGCTTTGGTGCTAGCTTAGCTAGAACCCCACCTACTGGAAAATATACTGTGCTAGCTTAGCTAGACTCCCCCTCCCCACCTACTGGAAAAGAGGAAGATACTGTGCTAGTTTAGCTAGACCCCCCACCTACTGGAAAAAAGGAAGATACTCGGCTAGCTTAGCTAGACCCCCCCACCTACTGGAAAATAGAAAGATACTGTGCTAGCTTTGGTGCTAGCCACCTACTGTACAATCATTACAGAGTGCACATTTCTGACTGTACAGGCATTTCAGACTGCACATTTCAGTACAGTACAGGCATTTCAGACCACAAGTTTCAGACTGTACAAGCATTTCAGACTGCACATTTCAGACCACAAGTTTCAGACTGTACAAGCATTTTAGACTGCACATTTCAGACTGTTCTGTTATTTCAGACAACAAGTTTCAGACTGTACATTTCAGTACAGGACAGGCATTTCAGACCACAAGTTTCAGACTGCACAAGCATTTCAGACTGCACATTTCTGTACAGTACAATCTGTCTAGCTGTGATTCACTGGCCCACATCGAAGCAATGTTTTGACTACCATCAGCTTCCTAGAGATGGATAGATTCAGCAACAGCTTTTTTCCTGCTTAGCCCTTCTGCTGAACAAAAATACAATCTTGTGGTGAGCTTGGGAATGTTAATTAGCAGGTGCGGGTGTCCGCTTGAAAACGGGCAGGCATCGTTAATGTCACGTGGAATTAAAAAGGGAAATTGGGAGGCTTACAGGGTTTTGATTTGAAAGTGCTCCTTGTACAAGTTTAGTTTTGATTGGAATGATTGGAATTTTTTGAAATGATTGGAATCGGGCTGACACAAGTTTCTGTTCAAAATCCCATTTGTACAGCATTTAATCAGGTTTTCAGAGTCATAGGTGCAGAATTAAGACTTAGAAAATATTCTTGCTCCCAATATACTGTATGTGTTTAATTTTTCTCACATTTTATTTGTGGTTTTGAAACAGGAAAAGCTTGTTGGGTACCCCAGCATTGCTTATTAGCAATGGCTCCCAAATGGCACCCTCTTTCCTATAAAGTATAGTGTACTACTGTTGACCATAGCTGTATGGGCCCTGGCCCAATGTAGTACACTACAAGGGGAATAGGATTGCATTTGGGACACAGGTTTACAATTTCTGTCTGACAGATGATCACATTAGCGCCTGCTTAGTGCCACACTGTTTGAGCTTCTCAGTGAGTCATCACACAGCTACAGTGTTTTGTTGATTCTGGTCCAGCTGTTGGCTTTCAGTTTCGCTGAAATGATGTCTACCGTGGTTGGGGTAAATCCATTGCTGTAATTTCCAGGAAAAACTGAAATAGTTTCTAAAGTTGTCCTACTTTATTGGCGTGTACTTCAGTCTTCTAAATGGTTTGCAGAACATAGTTAGTCAAAAGCAAACATACTACCTTCGTATGGCTTTCAGAGGACAGTTGGGGTGAAGCATACATCTCCATACTCCAACTGCTGAGTCATAGCTCTGAAAATAACTGACAATGAAAATTAATAACAGTTACATAATTTCTCCAAAGACGGGAAAAGGAATTGTGAAGAAGCCAGTGACGACTTTTCTTATCTTTTCATTTGAATGATTAGGAAATCATTTCCCTCGCATTGTCTGCGGCTGAGGCTAATTCTTTTATCACAAAACTTTTAATTAACTGTATCTCTGTGTTACACTACCACACTACGAGCTGAACAATACCGTAGGATGGAGAAAGCAAAATATAGTACAGTGTGTTCTATTCATTTGGTGTGAAAGTAACATTTGTACATTTTTAAAATGAATATACATTTCTGGTTAAGGACTCGGCCTACACTGGGTTTTATATATATATTTATAAATAACACAATATTTTGATACGCCACATGCAGTGAGTGGGACTTAGAGGAAAGGCAAGCTGGATATCTTGAAAGAGTTGAAGATTCTCTGGATATGGGGTTTAACACCTCCTAATGATCTCCAACTGTTAACATATCCTTCTATATGTCTGATGACTTCTCCCAACCCAATCTCCAAATAAAATGTCCACCCGTGGTGTGACTGCAGCATCAGGTTTACGTCATTGCTTGATGTTTACGTCATTGCTCCCCCTCTGGCTTGTGTGGTGGAGCAGATCTTTGTAGGCTATACTCAGCCTGGTCTCAGGGTTGTAAGTTGGTGATCTGTTGATATCCGCCTAGTGGTGTTGGGGGTGTGGTTTGGTGCCTGGTTGGCCCTGTCTGGGGGTACTGTCAGACAGGGCCACAGTGTTCCTCGACCCACCCTTGTCTCAGTCTCCAGTATCTTTGCTGCTAGGGTCAGTCTGCTATATCTGGTGTAATTCTCCTGTCTTAATTCTCCTGTCTCAATTGTAAGCTGGGAATGACTAGGTGACCATGATGGTATGAGGAACAGCTTGGGAATTTAGCCTGGACACCGGGGTTAACACCCCTACGATAAGTGCCATGGGATCTTCAATGACCTCAGAGTCAGGACACCCGTTTAACATCCCATCAGAAAGACCGCACCCTACACAGAGCAGTGTCCCCAATCACTTTCCTGGGGTATTGGAATATTTTATTTAGACCAGAGGAAAGAGTGCCTCCTACTGGCCCTCCAACACCACTTCCAGCAGCATCTGGTCTCCCATCCAGGGACCAACCAAGACCAACCCTGCTTAGCTTCAGAAGCAAGACAGCAGTGGGATGCAGGGTGGTATGCTGCTGGCATGCTCCCTCTAATTCTCTCCCTCTCCCTCTCTCCTACCCCTCCCGTTGGACCTGAGCCCTCAGATCATGCCTCAGGACTACCTGGCCTGATGACTCCTGGCTGTCCCCAGTCTACCTGGTCGTGCTGCTGCTACAGTTTCAACTGTTCTGCCTGTGGCTATGGAACCCTGACCTTGTGCTACCTTGGCTTTGAAAAGCCAACTGACATTTACTCCTGAGGTACTGACCTGTTGCACCCTCTACAACCACTGTCATTATTATTTGACCCTGCTGGTCATCTATGAACGTTTGAACATATTGAAGAACAATCTGTCCTTAAATGTACTCTTATAATCTCCACCCGGCACAGCCAGAAGAGGACTGGCCACCCCTCAAAGCTTGGTTCCTCTCTACCAGGTACAGCCAGAAGAGGACTGGCCACCCCTCAGACCCTGGTTCCTCTCTAGGTTTCTTCCTAGGTTCCTTCCTTTCTAGGGAGTTTTTCTGGCCACCGTGCTTCTACATCTGCATTGCTTGCTGTTTGGGGTTATAGGCTGTTTTTTTATAGCAGTTTGTGACACCTGCTGATGTAAAAAGGGCTTTATAAATACATTTGATTGATTGATATTACACCATGTGGTGGTGTATCTTAGCTGTTAATCAAACTCTGCAAAAGTGAAATTGAAGTCAGGCATCAATTCCAAGCGGTTAAGTTTAGGGCTAAGGTTTGGGACAGGGTTACATTTAAATGTATGCATTATTTCAAGTGGCTAAGTTAAGGGTTAAAACACTAAAAGTGAGTGCCTAGCACTGGGATTTAACATGCAATCCTCCGAGCCGAAGTCTGAGGCTTTGACGCCCATCCCCCATCCCCAGTCACAACGCCCTAGCAAGCCGCAAGCCAAATAGATAGTAAAAGGAGACTTTACACTTAACAAGTAACAGGTAAACACTTTACACTTTTCAAGTAACAATTAAAGACTTTAAACGTTCAAGTAACAGGTAAACACTTTACACTTTTCAAGTAACAGGTAAACACTTTACACTTTTCAAGTAACAGTTAAAGACTTTACACTTTTCAAGTAACAGTTAAAGACTTTGCACTTTTCAAGTAACAGGTAAACACTTTACATTTTTCAAGTAACAGGTAAACACTTTAAACGTTCAAGTAACAGTGACCATCCATTAAGAAGGACACTCTCTACATCACAACTTTTCTAATTTGAAATTCCCAGGAGCGACCACATCAACAAAAACACAAAAGAGTCAAAAGACGACAGAGATGATCGATCGTGGTTCATCACAACCATAACACACAAAAGAACAATGGGCGTTTTCAAATGTTAATGCACTCTGAGATAAACTGATTCTCTAAGCGTCCATTATTCATTAATTACTTAGCACATTCTTTTTGGGGCATCTTTAAGATTGTCAGTGTTTCCCCTCACTCCACCCCCTCGCTTCCTGATTATGCGAGGAAATAAATTACAAACAGGAAAATGAAAGTGTGGCAGGTGATTTGTCGGAAAGATAATTTGTTACTGTGTGCATTCAGAAATGATTATCACAAATGTGACCCATGATCTTGTTGATTAGAGCAGCGAAGCCGAAGGTCTGCTAGTATTTATTCTTGTTGATTAGAGCAGCGAAGCTGAAGGTCTGCTAGTATTTCTACTTGTTGATTAGAGCAGCGAAGCAGAAGGTCTGCTAGTATTTCTACTTGTTGATTAGAGCAGCGAAGCAGAAGGTCTGCTAGTATTTCTTCTTGTTGATTAGAACAGCGAAGCAGGTCTGCTAGTATTTCTACTTCCTTCCATCCTAACTACTGTGATGATGTTTGATATTCCTCCAGGATGTTTTGTGCTCTTTACATCTCAGCCTTTGAGAATTACACAAATGTCTTCTTTTTACAAAGTCACTTAAATGTTTGCTTCATGTAATGTGAGAAAAACATATATTTGGTTATGTAATATAATTAGAGTGAATGACTCATTCTGGTGAAACCCTTAGAGAGCTAACAGCAGAAGACAAGGACGCCATTTTGAAGTATTTGGACATTCCTAATAACACATAAGGAAACAAACCATTTTAAAGTATTCAATCCTAATATCACATATGGAAACCAAGATAGGACCACTTCCTGGGTGTTAGAGGGTGTGGGAATATGGGAAAGTGCATGCCTACAAGGAACATAGCACAGTGTCACAGAAGCAAATCACAGAAAAATTCCATAAACTCGAAAGTGGATTTAATAGGAAATCCCTATTTCGCTTCTGTTCGATTACACTATGGAAAATACACTTGAGGTACTTCAGTTAACAACATTGGATCCCTTCAATTTTCTTTTTGTTACATCCCAAAACCAGATTTTATTTCTCAAATAGCACTTGACATCACACTAATTCACACCTACTGTAAAATAAAAAAAGGATGGATTTCTCAAGCTGGCTTAGAACGTTCCTCAACAGAGATGGACTGGCCATACGGCAATTCGGCAAACACCAGATGGACTGGTCCATTTTTAGCCCAGTGTTCCAGTCTAAATTTGGGGTTTTGTGCAAGTATATAAATATTTGACTAATAAGTAGGGTTGTGATGATACCAGTATCACAATACTCAGAAGTATAGTTGTTGTGGAAAGGAAACAAAACATGAAGCGGATTGCATTTCTTGAGGAAAACAGTCCGTAGTTATGGAAACAAACGTCATGACGCTGTCATCCAGAGTCACATTTGTTTATTTTCCCAGCTACAGGTTTGTGGTATTGTCACAAACTGAAAATAAGGGCCTCGATGAAACAATGGACCAGTGTGGCGGGCTGAAGGACAAAAATGGGCCAGTGAGATAGAAATGCTCAGGACAATTTCTGGTCCCAATCCGTCCCTTAGCTCCAGTATTGTAGCAGGGCTCATGGAATATTTACATAGCCTAAGACTATGGGGTCTGAAGGCAGGTAGGATAGCTAGGGCCCAGTGGTTGGTAGTGTGTTCAAAGGAAAGGAATAGAAAGCCCAGAGGATTCATGACGGCGCAGGAGCTTTGTCTCTGAAAAACAGCAGTGCTGCTGGTAAGAAGAAACACCTTGATTTAAAATGCACTTATAAAGCTATGCAGGCATAGAAGGGAGAAGAGGAGCCTAGGCAAGCAAACAAACAGCAGTGTGATCAGAATGGGAAGTGGAAGCAGAGGAGGTAGCTAGTGCGAAAGCACAATAAGCCTACAGATGTTGGATCTTAATTTGACCAGTATTGTTGCAAAAAAAATTATCCTGCAGCAACAGGATTTTAACATTTTAGTCCACAATGTTACTTGATCAGTGATAAAGTTATCAGCTGGCCAAAAGTAGGCAACATGAAAAGATACTGTTAATATAACTGTGGGTTAGTGCTGGTTTTCAGTGAATTTATGTAAGTCATGAAGCTCATCTGTGGTGCAGGAAAATTCTCAGCAACAAAAGAGTGATCAAATTAAGATCCTACACCTGTATATAGTTCTGAGGATGATTTAAAGTCACACATTCAGGAATAATGGAGATGGTGTCTGGTTTCTTGCTAATGAGGAGAGTCAATATAATTTTAAGGGTGGATGTTTCTCTAATGAATAGGGAATGTTGTCTATCAAATGTAGCTGGGTTGTGTGTTGGGAATGGTCGTACACAATACATTTCCAGGTGGTTCATGTTCAGGAACCCTTGATAAACATCGATGCAAACAACTAAAGATCAGTTTTGTTATCCGGTTGGGAACAGAATAGTTTTTATTGGAAGCAAGAGTGACAAATTATCATCAGCAGTAGTATTTCCAGAGCAGTAGCAGTAGTATTTCCCGAGCAGTAGTATTTCCTGAGCAGTAGCAATAGTATTTCCTGAGCAATAGTATTTCCTGAGCAGTAGCAATAGTATTTCCTGAGCAGTAGCAATAGTATTTCCAGAGCGGTAGCAATAGTATTTCCTGAGCAGTAGCAATAGTATTTCCTGAGCAGTAGCAATAGTATTTCCTGAGCAGTAGCAATAGTATTTTCTGAGCAGTAGCAATAGTATTTTGGGAGCAGTAGCAATAGTATTTCCTGAGCAGTAGCAATAGTATTTCCTGAGCAGTAGCAATAGTATTTCCTGAGCAGTAGCAATAGTATTTCCTGAGCAGTAGCAATAGTATTTCCAGAGCAGTAGCAATAGTATTTCCAGAGCAGTAGCAATAGTATTTCCAGAGCAGTAGTATTTATTGAACTGAAGCAGTTAAAAATGTCACAGTTTCAACAGTTTCAACTTCCACATTCACAACTCTCCCCCATTCAATCTCTTTTATTATACAGCTTCTTCATACACAACAATAACCATGTCTGTCTCACTCACAACTGGCAGTATTTCCCTGGATGAGCCCATAGCTATCATTTAGACGTAATTAAACGAGGACTCCGTGACATGCCCTGGGACATGGAGAGATCTGCATAATCAATGACACAGGCTGCCAGGGCCATGACAACCAGAGAAACTTTGGAATTGTGGAGGCACACAACATACCGATCTGCTGGGGGTTCACAGCGAATATTCCTCCGTCTGTCTACAGCTACACACCAAGAGGGACATCAAGGGGACAGAAAGCTCTGGGTATGACTGCTACTATTGACTCTCTTTAGAACTTCATGACTATTCGCTCTTGAGAAAAAAAAACTGTTAATAATTTGTAGCCAAATTCCGCAATACCAACGCTAGGCTACTGCTAAGCTATTGCTACTTAAACAAACACACGTTTTGGGCTGTTGAGGATCATTTGGATAAACTTTCCCCCTTTAAGAACAGAAAGATCATTTTCAAAAGTGACACACTTTCCTGTCCGGCCCATATTTCTTTATTATTTGGTATCCGGAGGGTCCAGTCCACGTCAAGACTACTGTTTCTGGGTCTGTATCCCATGGTTCTGAATGCTCCTAACACACCCTGTTTCTGGGTCTGTAACCCATGGTTCTGAATGCTCCTAACACACCCTGTTTCTGGGTCTGTATCCCATGGTTCTGAATGCTCCTAACACACCCTGTTTATGGGTCTGTATCCCATGGTTCTGAATGCTCCTAACACACCCTGTGTATGGGTCTGTATCCCATGGTTCTGAATGCTCCTAACACACCCTGTTTATGGGTCTGTATCCCATGGTTCTGAATGCTCCTAACACCCCCTAGATATATTACCCTGTTAATGAATTCAAGTTAAATGTGGGCACTATCCACCATGCATCCCTTCAAGGCCTGAGCCTGTTTTCATACATTCCCTCTGCATTTAATTAAAATCTGTAATGAAAATTACACAGAGTGCAGTGGTCGTGTATGAGGTTAAGTGTCCAGGCCTAGTTTCTGCACTTCTCTGCAGATTGTGATCATAAAGTCCTCAGGTGGATGCAGAGGGAAATGTGTTTTAACAGGGGGAGAATAATCAATGCCCGTCAAAAAGATGCATGATTTCAGCTCTTGGGATGAATACCTGCACATGCAATACATTTATCATGTTGATTCCCCATGTGGCTCAAATAGAGCACGTTGACTTTCCCCGAACATCATTGCTGCAGAGTGTTGACTGTACAATGACTTTCCCCGAACATCATTGCTGCAGAGTGTTGACTGTACAATGACTTTCCCCGAACATCATTGCTGCAGAGTGTTGACTGTACAATGACTTTCCTCAGACATCATTTCTGCAGAGTGTTGACTGTACATACTATATTTGTTGTCTACTATGCAGTATGCACTGGATTTAAATATTTGAACTGAAGTATTTAAACTATTGTAGAACCTACACAAATCAGACGTGTTACTTACTGTACGTCTGGACAATGTTCACTAACTGTACACAGAATGATATGTTGAAGAAAGGGGCAAACATAACAACGTCAATGATGGTACAAATAACAGACTCAGAACTGATTGATAAAACACCAAGATAACACACTGAGGCTGGTACTCAGGACAGTGATATTGTGTTTTACTTCCTGGAGTTTGAAGCTGGCCTGTTTTTCCTAGAGATGTGGTGGATGTTGATCTTTCACACCATCAGGTTCAGGTGATTGATAACCCCATTACATCCTTCAGACCAGTCTTACCTATTAACAGCCTCACTGACCACTCTCTATGGATCTCTCTCTCTCCCTCCCTCTCCCTTTCTTTCTCTCTCTCTCTATGGATCTCTCTCTTTCCTTCTCTCTCCCCTTCTTTCGCTCTCTCTGTGGATCTCTCCCTCCCTCTCTCTCACTTTCTCTCTCTCTCTATGGATCTCTATCTCTCACTCCCTCTCTCTCCATTTATTTCTCTCTCTCTGTGGATCTCTCTCTCCCTCTCTCTCCCTCTCTCTCTCTCTCTCTCTCTCTCTCTCCCTTTCTCTCTCTCTCTCTTTCTGTGGATCTCTCTCCCTTTTTCTCTCTCTGTGGATATCTCTCTCCCACTCTCTCTTTCTCTCTCTCTCTCTCTCTGTGGATCTCTCTCTCTCTCTCCCTTTCTCTCTCTCTCTCCCCCACCCCCTGTCTCTCTTCCTTTCTCCAACCCCCTTTCTCTCTGTCCCTCTGATGTTTCCTTGCCTCAGCAGTTGACTGATTTGTAGTTCGACACATAGACATGTGATGGATGGATTGGGGGAGACGAGAGGACAACCAGTCACCAACATTGTTCAGTATCGGCCCCTCCTGGAAGAATCGATCTAAGTAGACTATTCCTCTAAGATGGGACACAAATGGATTGTATTTAAAAAAAATAAAAATCTAACCATCAAGTAAATTAATCAGTACAGGACATAACTGGATGTGCAGTTCTATGACGAGAAAACAACCATGAGGGGGTGGATAACATGAACTACCCTCTGTGATCATATAGAAGTAACTCTGTTGAATTTAAAAAATAGTCACATGTGCTGAATACAACAGCTGTAGACCTAACAGTGAAATGCTGAATACAACAGCTGTAGACCTAACAGTGAAATGCTGAATACAACAGCTGTAGACCTAACAGTGAAATGCTGAATACAACAGCTGTAGTAGACCTAACAGTGAAATGCTGAATACAACAGGTGTAGTAGACCTAACAGTGAAATGCTGAATACAACAGCTGTAGTAGACCTAACAGTGAAATGCTGAATACAACAGGTGTAGGTAGACCTAACAGTGAAATGCTGAATACAACAGCTGTAGACCTAACAGTGAAATGCTGAATACAACAGGTGTAGTAGACCTTACAGTGAAATGCTGAATACAACAGCTGTAGTAGACCTAACAGTGAAATGCTGAATACAACAGCTGTAGACCTAACAGTGAAATGCTGAATACAACAGGTGTAGTAGACCTAACAGTGAAATGC
>NC_143044.1:52200000-52245000 GCF_057628025.1 Oncorhynchus mykiss | reverse complement strand
TGTAATCACAAAAGTTCAGTGAAAGTACTGGCAGTTTAATGCAAGTAAGTTACTTGCAATAACTGGCTATTAAGTTACTGTGAATTTTACATTAACTTACTGACAGCTTGTTGCCAGTTAGGTAACACAAAATTCACAGCAACTTCCAGGCAACTATTAAGTTACTGTGAAATGGACAATTACCTCTTAACAGTTTAAGTCTTTATTGTCACATGCTTTTACAAAGATGGCAGAACTGACAGTGTTAAAAGAGGTGCCCAACCTTTGACAACATAACTATCAACCACTTAAACTATTACAACCCTTCCACTGACGGTTGGCACAAATACACACAATTCAGTCACTTGTTGTTGTTTACCTTACTTTCATTTTAACCAGTAGGCTGTAGTGTACCGTACAATTACAGGAACGTTTTAGCCGTGTAGCATTTCATGGCATGAAGGAAAATATGATGTAGAGGGACAGGATGGTTCTTCACAATCATCACAGCAGTAAAGAACCCTTCTTGATATGCAAATAAAAAATGGTTACCCATGTTACCCACGCCCCTGACAAAGAACCCCTGACAAAGAACCCCTGACAAAGAACCCCTCAAGAACCTTTTAGAGTCTTTTCTATGACAACGACAGCACCATAAGTCTCCTTGTCTCACAACCTGAGGCTGTCAAACTGTGTAAAAAGCTGTCGGCTAATGTATCTGTGACAGGCACACCTACACAAACATGCACACACACATACATACACACACACATACATGCACGCAAACAAACACACACACACATACACACATGCACACGCGTGTGCGCACGCACACACACACACACAGGTGATAAGACAGCGATTTACTTTGCGATTAAATATTCAGTGATCATCACGGTGGCTTATTTCTCAGAGCTGTCAGAGTTAAACAGCTTCCCAAATGGCACCCCAGTCTCTATAAAGTGCACTACTTTTGACCACAGAGAATCCCATATGGTTTTGGTCAAAAGAAGTGCACATTGTAGTGAACAAGGGTGCCATTTGGGACACACACACAAAAAACAGCACCTGAGAAGAAGGCCTTTGATTCAGAGGACTTATCATTACTACATGGTCAGTGGTGAACACTTTAGTGTTACATGAAGCCAACCTCACATTGCGTCAGTCTGAATACAGGGCATACTGTATGTACGGTTTTACATGAAGCCAACCTCACATTGCCTCAGTCTGAATACAGGGCATACTGTATGTACGGTATTACATGAAGCCAACCTCACATTGCCGTAGTCTGAATACAGGGCATACTGTATGTACGGTATTACATGAAGCCAACCTCACATTGCCGTAGTCTGAATACAGGGCATACTGTATGTACAGTATTACATGAAGCCAACCTCACATTGCCGTAGTCTGAATACAGGGCATACTGTATGTACAGTATTACATGAAGCCAACCTCACATTGCCTCAGTCTGAATACGGGGCATATTGTATGTACGGTATTACATGAAGCCAACCTCACATTGCCTCAGTCTGAATACAGGGCATACTGTATGTACGGTATTACATGAAGCCAACCTCACATTGCCTCAGTCTGAATACAGGGCATACTCTATGTACGGTATTACATGAAGCCAACCTCACATTGCCGTAGTCTGAATACAGGGCATACCGTATGTACAGTATTGTGGGCTTAGGGTTGGGCTCAATTCCATTTCAACTCAGGAAGCATACTGACGTTCCTATTCTAATTCCAATTCTCCTCAATTGTTTTCAATTTAGAAAATGTGGAATTTGGTTTACTTTCTCAATTGACTGGAGTTGAAATGGAATTGAGCCCAACCCTGCTGTGATCTTCCGTACAGTAGACCTATTGTTAGATATTGAAGGGGGGATGTGAATGTGGAATACGGAGGCCAGTTACAGGGAGTGGGCTGTAAATTAGATTTGGGATGTTGAATATCCTGTCCATGTCCATAGTCACGATCTAGAAACAAAATACTGTGTCCAAAACACGTCCTTAAAAACATTTCAGATCTCCTTCAGTTTTGATGTCTAAGCACACGATCTACTGGACTATTATGGTTTTAACTAGTCGCTGCCCGATGGTGTGAAAACACATTGCTGCACTGCAAATAAAAAGAGTTCTCTCACCGAACCCCTCAGTCAGGTCACTGCAGTCTTTTGACTAACACGCAAGGTCTGTAGGCGACTTACCAAGGCTGTGTCTCAAATGGGGCCCTATTCCTTTTACAGTGCGCTGCACTTTACCAAGGCACACAGGGGCCTGGTCAAACGTAGTGCTCTACATAGGGAATAGGGTGCCATTAAATCGAACCAAAAATGACCTTTATTTTGACAGTGAGTCATGCTGAGAGCAAGGTCTCTTTTTCAGAAAGATGAACAGAAATCTACACATCAAAACATCAAAACATCAGAACATCATGAAAAGCAGAACAGAGATAGAAAACACAATCACAGAAAAACAAACACATTCTTGGAATGTAGCCAAGGTCTCCCGGCCCAGTGCTCGCCTGCCGATAGCTCGCTATATGATTTCACTTTGACGTCAAGCTCTCTTGTTTAACCTTTAACCTTGAGTCAGAGGATTTCCTTGGTCTGCTTAGACAGACATGTCATCTGTGTGTTACCATTGGACCAGCCTGAGGTCTGCCTAAAGGGCAAACATGGCTTAGAAGGGATCTGTACTTAGCCACCACCATACTGATAGGGAACTGAGGTTAGAGAGAGAGGGAAGGAAGGGAGAGTGGGAGAGAGGGAGGGAGGAAGGGTGAGTGGGAAAGTGGGGGAGAAAGACAGAAAGAGAGAGAGAGGGGAGCGAGAGAGAGGGGAGAGACACAGAGAGGGGGGGGGGGGGGGGTTGGCAGACGTCCTGGATGGTTGGCACTTGGCCTCGTCGCATGTCACTGGAGAGATACCCTCAGTTGTGTTTTTAATCTTTTCATAAAGCTTTTCAAAGTGTGTGTGTGTGTGTGCGTTGGTGTGTGTGTGTGAGTGTGAGTATGAGTGTGTGTGGCTGGAGTCTCCCAAAACACCTTAAGGTCTTCATTCTGGCTCTGGCACTGTATAATATCCATGTGGGCCTGCTTCGGGTCACTCCGGATGTTTCCAACTGGCTGCCTGAGGAAGTGAGAGATTTTAATACTTTAAAGGGGTAATCCGGGATTGGTACATTCATTTTAGTAAATGTTAAATTAAGGATATGTAGCCATTGATTCTTGAAGAATGCAACTTCCATACACTGGTTACATTTCTCCAGCCCCATCGCTCAGCTGTTTACCCCAAAGAGTGGCTGGGTCAGAATGTTGTTGTTCTTTGAATACTGGATTTCCCCTTTAATACCTTAATACTGCAGTTACAGCTTCATCCATGCCAAGCAACTCTGCTAGGGGACCTCAATCTGCAAGAGATCAGCAATGTTTTTAATGATCTGGACTGGGGACTTGGTTTGGTGGAGGGATGAAAAACATGTCATTTTCTCTTCAGACATCAACACTGTTATTGAAGTGACAGATACTAAAAATACATCGCAAACGGAACCCTATTCCATTTATAGAGCACTACTTTTGACCAGGGCCCCTTAGGGGAATAGGGTGCCATTTTGGGACCGATGCTGAGTCCGTCAAATTAGTATGGATGACAATGTCAGGCAGCCCTGTGCTGAGACTGATTAGTAATCCCTGACTGTCTCTTCCCCCAATGCAAACACAAAAGCAAAATTGGCAGTTGAACAGTATTTCCATTTGATGGAGTTCACAGCGTTCCCCTGGAGTACTACATGACATTACTCTAATGTGGACATTATGTTCAGTTAGACCTCTATGGAGAAAGAGAGAGAACTGGAGTTGTTTTGTGGTCAAGTCAATGATGTTAGGCTCTGTCCAGAAATAACCCCTAGCCCCTAGGCACTAGCCACTTGTCCCGGGAGAGGGGACTGGAGTTGTTTAGTGGTCAAGACATTGTGTTAGGTTAGGCACTGTCTAGAACCAACCTCTAGCCCCTAGGCACTACCTCCTCAACACTTGTGTAGATCTGAAATAATTTGATAGGTGTAAGCAATATGGCTAGCCTATCAGAGGGCAAGGTGGAGCTTGTGCTAGAGCAGACAGCTCTTGTTCTGTCATTTCGGGATCGTAAGAACACACTATTGTGATGGCAGGATCCAAAATGTTCTATTTAATATTATAAACTTGGGGGGCTGAGCCCTGAATGCTGAATTGGCTGACAGCTG
Organism: Oncorhynchus mykiss; assembly: GCF_057628025.1. Taxonomy (NCBI): domain Eukaryota; kingdom Metazoa; phylum Chordata; class Actinopteri; order Salmoniformes; family Salmonidae; genus Oncorhynchus; species Oncorhynchus mykiss. Next base: position 52,240,770 of record NC_143044.1, on the reverse strand, counting down.
TGTTATATCTGACCATATACCATGGGTATAACAAAACATTTATTTTTACTGCTCTAATTACGTTGGTAACCAGTTTAAAATAGCAATAAGGCACCTCGGGGGTTTGTGGTATATGGCCAATATACCACTGCTAAGGGCTGTATCCAGGCACTAAGAACAGCCCTTAGCCGTGGTATATTGGACCTTGTGCCTTATTGCTTTATGCCTTATTGCTTAATAATATAACGTGTGATATCCCGTTCAGTACACAATACGATTTTAAATCCAAAGGTCTTTATAATATGCCTCAATCCTTTAAACGGAATACATTTCTGTAGAGACAAACTTCCCAAACCTTGAAATATGTGTTCACAATCCACAGTGCCAGGTTCAACAGAAATGTTAGCTGCCACATGGCATTAGAATCTTTCCAGATGTACAATTGCTTGAGATAAACAATTAGTTCCTCACACGCAACAGCTGTGCAACTAGAGATCGTTGAATCAATGTCTGCATTCCAAAAGGCACTCTATTCCCTACATAGTGCACTATGTAAGGAATAGAGTGGAATTTGGGATGCAGGAGCTGTCCATGGTCCCTATACCTCCACATAATAAGGAGCTGTCCATGGTCCCTATACCTCCTCCTATCAGGGAGCTGTCCATGGTCCCTATACCTACACATAATAAGGAGCTGTCCATGGTCCCTATACCTCCTGTCAGGGAGCTGTCCATGGTCCCTATACCTCCACAAAATAAGGAGCTGTCCATGGTCCCTATACCTCCTCCTATCAGGGAGCTGTCCATGGTCCCTGTACCACCTCCTGTTAGGGAGCTGTCCATGGTCCCTGTACCTCCTCCTGTCAAGGAGCTGGCCCTGTACCTCCTCCTGTTAGGGAGCTGTCCATGGTCCCTATACCTCCTCATGTCAGGGAGCTGTCCATGGTCCCTATACCTCCTCATGTCAGGGAGCTGTCCATGGTCCCTGTAGCTCCCCCTGGTAGGGAGCTGTCCATGGTCCCTGTACCTCCTCCTGTTAGGGAGCTGTCCATGGTCCCTGTACCTCCCCCTGTTAGGGAGATGTCCATGGTCCCTGTACTTCCTCCTGTCAGGGAGCTGTCCATGGTCCCTGTACCTCCTCCTGTCAGGGAGATGTCCATGGTCCCTGTACCTCCACTTAATAAGGAGCTGTCCATGGTCCCTATACCTCTCCCTGTTAGGGAGCTGTGCATGGTTCTGGACATAGTATTACCTACTAGAATTCTAGGAGTAATTTAATAGGATATCAATGGTTCCAAACACATTTTTAGTTGTTGCAGCTGTGGTTGTGAGCATATTGCTGCAAATGTGTATTCTGTCCGTGGTGCTGAATATGTACTAATGGGTACTGCTGCAGCTGTGGCTGGTATGAAGCAGGTAGATAGATGATCATGGTGCTGCAGCTGTGTCTGGTATGAAGCAGGTAGATAGATGATCATGGTGCTGCAGCTGTGTCTGGTATGAAGCAGGTAGATAGATGATCGTGGTGCTGCAGCTGTGGCTGGTATGAAGCAGGTAGATAGATGATCGTGGTGCTGCAGCTGTGGCTGGTATGAAGCAGGTAGATAGATGATCATGGTGCTGCAGCTGTGGCTGGTATGAAACAAGTAGATGATCGTGGTGCTGCAGCTGTGTCTGTTATGAAGCAGGTAGATAGATGATCATGGTGCTGCAGCTGTGTCTGGTATGAAGCAGGTAGGTAGATGATCATGGTGCTGCAGCTGTGTCTGGTATGAAGCAGGTAGGTAGATGATCATGGTGCTGCAGCTGTGGCTGGTATGAAGCAGGTAGATAGATGATCATGGTGCTGCAGCTGTGTCTGGTATGAAGCAGGTAGATGATCATGGTGCTGCAGCTGTGGCTGGTATGAAACAAGTAGATGATCGTGGTGCTGCAGCTGTGTCTGTTATGAAGCAGGTAGATAGATGATCATGGTGCTGCAGCTGTGTCTGGTATGAAGCAGGTAGGTAGATGATCATGGTGCTGCAGCTGTGTCTGGTATGAAGCAGGTAGGTAGATGATCATGGTGCTGCAGCTGTGGCTGGTATGAAGCAGGTAGATAGATGATCATGGTGCTGCAGCTGTGTCTGGTATGAAGCAGGTAGGTAGATGATCATGGTGCTGCAGCTGTGGCTGGTATGAAGCAGGTAGATAGATGATCATGGTGCTGCAGCTGTGTCTGGTTTGAAGCAGGTAGGTAGATGATCATGGTGCTGCAGCTGTGGCTGGTATGAAGCAGGTAGGTAGATGATCATGGTGCTGCAGCTGTGTCTGTTATGAAGCAGGTAGATAGATGATCATGGTGCTGCAGCTGTGTCTGGTATGAAGCAGGTAGGTAGATGATCATGGTGCTGCAGCTGTGGCTGGTATGAAGCAAGTAGATGATCGTGGTGCTGCAGCTGTGGCTGGTATGAAACAAGTAGATGATCGTGGTGCTGCATCTGTGGCTGGTATGAAGCAGGTAGATAGATGATCATGGTGCTGCAGCTGTGGCTGGTATGAAGCAGGTAGATGATCATGGTGCTGCAGCTGTGGCTGGTATGAAACAAGTAGATGATCGTGGTGCTGCAGCTGTGGCTGGTATGAAGCAGGTAGATAGATGATCATGGTGCTGCAGCTGTGGCTGGTATGAAGCAGGTAGGTAGATGATCATGGTGCTGCAGCTGTGGCTGGTATGAAACAAGTAGATGATCGTGGTGCTGCAGCTGTGGCTGGTATGAAGCAGGTAGATGACCGTGGTGCTGCAGCTGTGGCTGGTATGAAGCAGGTAGATGACCGTGGTGCTGCAGCTGTGGCTGGTATGAAGCAGGTAGATGACCGTGGTGCTGCAGCTGTGGCTGGTATGAAACAAGTAGATGATCGTGGTGCTGCAGCTGTGGCTGGTATGAAACAAGTAGATGATCATGGTGCTGCAGCTGTGGCTGGTATGAAGCAGGTAGATAGATGATCATGGTGCTGCAGCTGTGGCTGGTATGAAGCAGGTAGGTAGATGATCATGGTGCTACAGCTGTGTCTGGTATGAAGCAGGTAGATAGATGATCGTGGTGCTGCAGCTGTGGCTGGTATGAAGCAGGTAGATAGATGATCATGGTGCTGCAGCTGTGGCTGGTATGAAGCAGGTAGATAGATGATCATGGTGCTGCAGCTGTGGATGGTATGAAGCAGGTAGATGACCGTGGTGCTGCAGCTGTGGCTGGTATGAAGCAGGTAGATAGATGACCGTGGTGCTGCAGCTGTGGCTGGTATGAAGCAAGTAGATGATCGTGGTGCTGCAGCTGTAGGATCGTTACTATCTGGGCAAAGTCAAAACCCCACCTATTTCTATAATTTATCTTCTTAAAATCTGATTTAAAAACTAACTCTAACCTTAACCACACATCTAAAATTAAATGAAGACTAAAAGGCACATTTTTGTTTTCCTACATTTTTATGATATAGCCCGTTATGGAACCAAGCTGTGGGGGCTGCTGTAGCAAGGGCTGCCGTCCATGGTGCTGAAGAGGCTGGGGTCTGATGCCACAGCTGTGGCTTGTATAAGAGCTGCTGTCCATGGTGCTGAAGGGGCTAGGGTCTGCTGCCACAGCTGTGGCTTGTATAGGGGTTGCTGTCCATGCTCTTGCACAGCAGGTAATCTGTACTGGTGCCTTGTCAGAGGTTGCTGTCCATGGTGTTGCAGTGCTGAAACCCCCAGGGGTCATGTCCAGGGTGGTGCTGAAGGGACAGCTCCCAGCTGTGTCTCTGCGGGCTGACATACACTCTCATGGCACCACAGTCACTAAATCATCATTCCGTTTTTTGCTATTGCTAAATAGACCTAGGGATATTATTATATTTTGAGAGCACAGAGACGAGCACAGTATAGCTCATAAACACAGGGACTCATAGCATAGCATTCATCCATTACATATAATCCATATATTTTATCCATATTATGGATCACGTATACATATAATCCATAGCCATAGCTTTGGATATTGCATCTACTGCAGCCTGTCATGAGGATCGGATCATATAAATGAACTCACAATGCACTGAGAGAGACAGCTTCGACCAGACACACAGTGTCCACCCTCTCGACTCCCAGCAGGCAGGCAGCGCAAATGTGCATCACAAACCATTTTAGAGACGGTTCGCTGCTCCTCAACCCCATAACAGACAAAGTGTGTCATACCCGTGCCCCGGTGCCCGGTCATAATCTAGTAGTGGAGGCATCTGCTTTATTAAACTAGCTGCCATCTCAACTGCCAAGCGTCTTTATATAATATAGAACCCACAAACTCATCTCTGGACCTCGCCAGTTCCAATGCATATTTTTTTATTGTTCCCTTCTAATCAGGGACTAATTTAGACCTGGCTACCAGGTGTGTGCAATTAATTATCAGGTAGGAAAAACAGCAGGCTCCGGACCTCGTAGGGTAAGAATATGTAGAATATCTATAGCCTATCCATTCACCGCCCTCGGGCAATGATGGATTCGATAACCGTCAAGCGCTTTAGCAAGCAGCAAGAAGTAACCTAACAGATGTAGCTTAATTGCGTGCGCAATATTTCGACAAATTGTATGTTGGCCAGGAACATTACAAGCACTAACTGCGCAAAAACACGTACAACGCTCCCCAAGTTAGTCCACTTAGCTGAAGTCAGTGGATCTATTTAATGGTATACGAACGCGCGTAACGGATCTTTAGGTAGCCTAACTCACTCCTCACTCAACCTATACTGTCTGACGACAAGGAGCATGGTGCTAAACCATTGACATGCCAGACAGTAACATAACCCTTTGAATGTGTGTGGGGGATGCCCTCCATGATCGTTTCACTTTTTAGCTCAGTCAACCTTCATGTCCGCCCTTGAAGCAAACTCTCCAGTTGCCTGTTCCAGTCTCCGGCGCTTTTCGAAACGACTGTTCAGCGGACTGTACAACTAACCAACCACATACGCTCTTATGCCTGCGTTTAACCATTCAGATGTTCGGGTATGACTTCCACAGTAATAACCACTGAACCAATTCTCACCCTTTGTAAGGTTATAGACTCAGAGGAAACAGTACATGTTTGATGTATGTTTGGTCATTATTATCAAATTTCCTCTTGTTCCATTAGGACTAAGAACTTAGAGTTGCACACTTTACAGATACAATGCATTTATGCGTGTGTAAAAACAAAGCGAGCTGATATTGTCTCTGTTACGATCAATTCGGTTTATTTATTTGGCAATGCGCAATGAACTTGTATTATGGTTGAACAAAAGTAAAAATGTTAAGAAAACAAAGTTATACCATTAACTTAGTAGACTCAATTAGATATATTCTTACCTCGAAGCATATTACCAAAATATTAACTTAAGTGAAAAGTTTGCCATATTTAGGTCAACGTCGAAAAAAACGACTTTTCTGAAGTCCCCGCCATACAACATTTAGAACGGATGAAGTGGTATAGCTTGACTAAACTGCTCAACAATACCCCCCAAATCATTCGATGAACGTAAACATGCATACCTAATAGTGTTTTGACCTAAATACAAGAAACAACTACATACAGAGTCGTGAAGAGGAGGGAGGATATGTTCTGTAGGCTACTTTGCATAAGAACAGAAGAAGACACTAATTACTACAGACAGAGGCGAGTTTCAGACATTGTCTCAAAACAGCACACAAAACACCTGCCACATCAGCAAAAAAAGTAGAAGAAATCTATAAAAAAAATATGAAAATATCCTTGTTTCAAAATCATAAGGAGGGTAATTCCACTATCCGCTTATAATGTCCCACGATGATAGAATATGAGGTTTTTTATTGTCCTGCGCGCGCCAGCTCATCCGTCTTTGCAGCCAAAATACCCCAATATTCCAACAACGAATGGTAAACCCCAACCCAACGTGCCGGTTCGTCAGGAGCAGTAGTAGCCTGTCTGTCTGGGCAGTGGGCACAAAACCTCGGGTCCAAGTCCAAGGGAACATCCCTATGCTCTGAATTAAGGGAAGGCTATGTAAGAGTGTCAGAGGGTGGGGGTGGGAAAGTGGTATACCAGACGCAGCAAGAAAACGTCCATACGTGCTTTATCTTAGTGGCTGTGACGTGATATTGCAGCCCCAGTCCTAAGCAGGGTGAGCGAGCAGAGCGGTTTCTATCTCTCCTCCATACTTACTCAGTATTCAAACATCCGTCCGCTAAGGATTTTTTTGGACTACTTGCTGCCTCGTCTTGATAGGCTAATATATCTGGAGAAAAGACACGAAGGGACCCGTCGACGATCCATAGAGGTATACCTTCACGGTAATTTGGTAGATTTTTGTCCCCCCAATTATTCTACTATTCCTCTATTGGGCTGTCGCGAGTTGTTTCGCTTCTCACTGGGTCCGTTTTAATGGAAAAAAGCGACGCGGAGGAGATGATCCAGACCGGAGTCTAACGCATTTTTTTTGCCCATTGACGATCATCTTGTTGCATTGGACTTCTATTGTGGGCTATGGGAAGTATCGATTCGCACGGAGACAGCACATTTTGCTCTTCATAAAGGATGTGGTCAAGTATTTTGGAAAAATAGCCATAGCTTCCGGAGTGTAAGGTAATTTTGGGGATAATATTAATTGCATTATTATTATTATTATTATTATTATTATTAGTATGCTATTATGATTTTATGGCTGTAGACAGATAAAGCAGCCAGGCATTCAGATAATACCAACAGATTCCACGCCAGCTAGGCTACTGCAACGATCTCTGTTTAACCGATATAGCCTCGTCTGAAAGTTGAAATATTCCATCTCGATCAACATTTCTGTGGTTGCAGCATTGTATCTCTGTTTCGAATGAATAGGCTCTAACATGCGTCGAGGGATTCCAACCATGGGACGGACACACATAGACTACACTGGGTTGGAATAAGTTAACAGATGTATTTCTGTGCGCCTTTTATCAAAAAATGGGCAAAAATCTGGTTTTAGCGCCGTCTATGTGTCAGTGAATTGGGATTGAGTTGATATTTCATCATATTCACATCGCTTTGCAAAACAGGAGGAAAAACAACTTTAATTTGAGAGTAAAATAAGCGGATGTTTTTGCATCCTCTACCAAATTGTAATCCTCGATAAGCGCTCAAACCATGTCCGTTCAGCAAAAGGACTTCTGTTTTCAGAGAACGGCATGTACCCTATGAATCTTATAAACAGTGATAATGCAAGAATGATCTATCCATTAGTGAGAATATTTGCAGATAAATGGCATTTAGGTACTTTATGAACAGGTCCCAAACCAAAAGACAACATTCTGTCCATTTGGCAGCACAATATGCCATTATATTATATCGCATTCTTTGTCATTTTATCATGCATAACCTATACTAATGTCCTCAAATTAGGTTTATAGTCCTCAATGTTTGAAATCTTACTATTCTCATGTTCTCAGAATAATATTCTATAGACTTAATTCCACCGCCTACTCACACACCACTGTGACACTGCTCACAGCTGCAATGCCTGCAGGATTAATACAATCAGGACATCGCATGCATTCTCTCGCTCTCTCTCCCTCACACCCTCTCTCCTTCTCTCGCGACTCGATACGTGATCCAGATCTGTCTATTAGTAGATGGAAGAACGTTACAGGTATCATTAGCTGCCTATAAGGGAGGAGGATAAAGCCCATGTTAGTTATGTTAAGGAAATCGGGACTGGGGTCACGATGCTGTATTTGTGTCAATGTGTGGGTTGGTTAATCTCCCACTGAGTCTTTATATGAAATTAGTGTATAATGGACTTCCAAACCAGCTCTTAGTCCACTATTGAATTGAGGAAAGATACAGGTTGGATGGATGGGCGTGTAACATAGCCTACAGCATATCACGCAGTATGGTCTTGGATTCGGAAATAAATAAAATAAAATAGACACAGAATCAAAACCCTTTTTGGCAGGGACTTGGAATACACCGAAGACATAATCCAGTTCAGTATTCTCATCGAAATTAATATCGATGGTTTAAAGCCCCTCTCCGCGATGCGTAATGGAGAACATAGTTGCGCAAAATGAGCTCACTTCCAATAAAATACCACATGCAGCCTATATGTCCCTCTCAGAGCAATATGATAACTGTTCACAATCACACACCTCTCTTTCTTTGTGACGGACACACACATATGAACACGCGAGCCCCATCACGTTGGAAATATTACAAAGATGGACGGTTCCCTAGTTCTGCCAATCGGTCCAATTAATTACAACTCAATAACGACTGACACGAGTTTCATTGATCCCTTATGCGGACTTCCCCAAATCAAGCGACCATAGCAACCACAAGGTGGCAGTGTTTGTCCAAAGTTTTATCTTTCTTGCAAAAGGCAACAAGGGAGAGGAGCAGGATACTGCCCGCCGTAATGTAACAGTGGAACAGGAATGATGACGGTTGGTCAGGTGTTTTCCAAGGCGGAAAAGGTTGAGGCCTCACTATGAACTAAACGTTGGTATAATCAGATCACCCTGTATTAGGCCTACACAGGTTCATGTTGTTTACTGTTACTAACTGTGTCTTTAAGAGTCCTTGGTGTCATTTTTACATCTCTCCCCCTTGCAGGCCAAATGACATAGGATGAAGGCTATTCGTAACCAGTTGATTTATATATTTTCCACCTATCTCCTGGTTATGTTTGGATTAACTGGTGCACAAGACTACTGGTGTTCCACTTTGGTCAAGGGGGTCATATATGGATCTTACTCAGTGACTGAGATGTTTCCCAAGAACTACACGAATTGCACATGGACGTTGGAGAACCCTGACCCTACCAAATACAGCATCTACCTTAAACTATACAAACGAGACTTGAGCTGCTCCGAGTTCTCTTTGCTTGCTTATCAATTCGATCACTACTCGCACGAGAAGATCAATGAATTGCTGAAAAACAACGAGTCTATAGTGTACCTGTGTGATTCCAAGAATATGTATATATTTTTGCAGTATGACAAGAATTTCGTGCAGCTACGGAGGGTTTTCCCTTACGATTATAACGGATTGCAGAAGACGGACGAAGAGGAGAAGTCTGTGGTGGAATTCTTGGTCTTGAACAAGGCGAGCCCCAGTCAATTTGGATGTCAGGTGCTGTGCACGTGGCTGGAAAACTGCCTGAAATCGGAGAAAGGAACTGTGGAATCATGTGGAATAGTGTACACGAAATGCACCTGTCCCCAGCACCTAGGCGACGGAGAATCAGAAAGTATGCTTTTGCTTAACAACGTGGTTTTGCCTTTAAATCCCCAAACGGAGGGATGCCTGACTCCACAAATCCGTGCTGGGCAGGTGTGCAACATCAGTGCAGAGGTTAAACGACCAGCAAAGGAGGGTGAGTAACCAGCCCCAAACATGCTGTATGTCTAACATACTGCAGTTATACTACAGTTCAATGAGCATTGTTTGTATGTATGCATATATAGATGAGCCAGCTGGGAGTTTGAGTCAACCTAGCTCTGGTCCAGGGCGTTAGTGCTTATTCTTCTACTAACCAAACATCCCTTGGTAGTGGAACGGACAATAACAACTTGGGCCAGAGCTAGAGTCAACTGTGCACGTCAATAGCCTCTTTTAACCCCTCTCTACCCCCCTACCTGTATAGTGCATGTCTGTCTACAGAGTTGGGTTGTGGGCCGTGAAACAAAAAACACACACAGCTGACCTCACAATGCAATGCATCCCTAGACCAAAGCTACAAGAGGAGCGGGTGTTGTACATGAGATACGCCTGGTCCATATTCCTCCACAGCCCAGCCCACCATCATGTATGCTGCTCATCTCTAATATACAATTATATTGCAATTATTGGTTGATAATGACCAGTGGTTTTCAGGCATTGGTGATGTGCATCATCACCAATGACTATGGTAGTGTTTTCTCATTCCCAGGACCATGGAGAGAGGAGCTGTGATGGTGTAGCAACTACATATTCACACTGAAGGAAATAAATATCTAGTCTTTTAACCCCATTGTAGATGACATCTCTCATTAGGATAGAACTACAGCAACACTGAAGCACTCAAAACCAATCCAACGTTCGGTTTAGCAGTTGTTCATTAAAATGAGTCTATTTAGTGTTTACAGACCTCCACAATACTTATTAAAGGGATGATTGGAATATGCCTTTAAATTAGAACAGGAGATAGACTACGGAGTCAACGCATAGTCTTGACACAACAGAATACTATAGTCTAGAATAGTGAATACTGGGATACTGGATATATTCTAAAATATTCTATAATACTGGTCTTTATTACAGAACACTGGAATACTGGATATATTCTAGAATATTCTATAATACTGGTCTATAGTACAGAACACTGGAATACTGGATATATTCTAGAATATTCTAGAATACTGGTCTATAGTACAGAACACTGGAATACTGGATATATTCTGGATCATTCCAGCATACTGATCTAGAATACATAACACTGCATCAGAAACTCCCAAACATGGAAATCAGAATGAATAGAATGGGCTTGGAAGCTCTAACCCTGGCAATTGACTTGTAAACTCATGGGCACACTCACAATGGCTGCCTGGTATTATGATGCAATCATTTCCATGTTTTTTTGGAATGTTCTATCAACTGTTGCTGGATTGCCATGGTAATGTAGAATGTTCATTCAAACGATGTTAAATGATGTGGCTCATGTAATGGAATGTATTTTTTGTAATGTCAGTTGAGTTGACTCAACAAATCACAGTACAGATTGAAGGTTACACTTTCTGCTTTTACTTCCTGGCATGGGCACACTCAAAAACCCACCAATTATGTCACCATTGACTTGAATGGAGACACCCTTTCTATTCATTGTTATTTCTATGCTCCCAAAACCATTCTCTCATATTCTAGTCTGTTCTTGGTCCTGTTTATACAGTATACGGTGTTAGACTTTCAACATTACTCCAAAAATATTGCACACCCGCCCGTGCCTGACTAGGCCTTTGTTTTGGAATATAGCTAGCGTAATACCAAGCTCTCTTCCCTTGCTTTGTAAATGATGAATAATCTCTCCCCCAGATGCCTGGGTTGCAGATGACCAGATTTATTCAGCTTTTCATTTGTTGTCAAGGGTTCGACAGAAAACTAAGAAGTGGTATTTTTTTACTGTTCTTTGTCCCACAACCACACAGTATCTATCTGCATCGGCCTGTCACCATCTCAGCTTACGCTGGCAAGTGTGACAAATGCCTTTAATTGCTTCCGGAGGATTCCATCCTTTTTCTTCAAATACCCCATGAAACTGTCACCATGTAGTGAAATCCCACACACTCACTGTTTGCTAGTTTATTCTACGTCGTATTAGTAACTCAGACACACAGATAGAGACAGAATAAAGACACACACACAGGCACGCACGCACGCACGCACACACACACACACAGCCCACACACTCACAGAGACACAGACAGACAACAGACAGACAGACAGACCCCCCCCCCCCCACACACACACACACACAGAGACACAGACAGACAAACAAGACAGACAGACAGACCCCCCCCCCCCCCTCACACACACAGGCCACACACACACAGAGACACAGACAGACAGACCCCCCCCCACACACACACACAGCCCACACACACAGAGAGACACAGACAGACAGACAGACAGACAGACCCCCGCCCCCCCCGCCACACACACAGCCCACACACACACAGACTGATTTTAGAGTATCTGTTGCATAATAAATACATGTATCAAGTCTGAATGTTTAGGAGCCACTTCAAAAGAGTGTTGTGATGACTCAACCAAATCCTGTATATGTGGAGAGGAGAGATAAGAGCACAGAGGTGTGGTGGCAGATTTACAATGTGTGTGTGTGTGTGTGTGTGTGTGAGGTGTGGTGACAGATTCAGAGGGAGACACATTAAAGAGGGAGTCATTCCGGCACAGTGATCCAAGCAGAATGAATCACACATTACACTTTGAAAAAACACACAACAGAAAATAATGAACCAATGTTATAGGAGCGATCCCCCTTTGGAAACAGTCACAGATGGAACCACGCGTCAAATAATACAACCCCTGGGGAACAATTAGCAGCTTTCTGATCAAACAGAAAGTAGAACCGTAGAACCTTACATAGAATGACTGAATGGAGTTCAGTTGAGTTCAGCTGGTTTCTGGTTCTCCCTGGTTCTTCTTGGTTCTCCACTCCTCATCACACAGAACATAGATCACAGAACATGGAACATAGAACCTCACAATAACTGCATGGAGTTCAGTTGAGTCTAGCTGGTCCGTCTCTGGTTTTTCCTGGTTCTCCACTCCTGATCACACAGAACATAGAACGACTGCATGGAGTTTAGTTGAGTCTAGCTGGTCCGTCTCTGGTTTTTCCTGGTTCTCCACTCCTGATCACACAGAACATAGAACGACTGCATGGAGTTTAGTTGAGTCTAGCTGGTCCGTCTCTGGTTTTTCCTGGTTCTCCACTCCTGATCACACAGAACATAGAACGACTGCATGGAGTTTAGTTGAGTCTAGCTGGTCCGTCTCTGGTTTTTCCTGGTTCTCCACTCCTGATCACACAGAACATAGAACGACTGCATGGAGTTTAGTTGAGTTGAGCCGGTCTCTGTGATTCTCCCCCTTGGCCTTTGCTCCCGTGCACATAGAAAACGGAGCATTTTGTGCCGCCTGGCTGGCAGAAAGGATTGCTTTGAGTGTATGCAAATGAGATGTTCCGTTTCTTTCTATGTTTGTAAAACATTAGTGAGTATAGAAGGTCCTTGTCATTGACCATGGGACCACGTGACATTGTAGGAACTGGGTATTGTTGTTGGAGTAGAAGGCTGTATTGGTGTGTAGGTGGTCGTAGGGATATCATAGGGGATTAGGTGATGATGTATATTAGATATTCGTAGGGTTATCATAGGGGATTAGGTCATGATGTATATTAGATATTCGTAGGGATATCATAGGGGATTAGGTCATGATGTATATTAGATATTCGTAGGGATATCATAGGGGATTAGGTCATGATATATATTAGATGGTTGTAGGGTTATCATAGGGGATTAGGTCATGATGTATATTAGATATTCATAGGGATATCATAGGTCATGATATATATTAGATGGTTGTAGGATTATCATAGGGGATTAGGTCATGATGTATATTAGATATTCATAGGGATATCATAGGTTATGATGTATATTAGATATTCGTAGGGATATCATAGGGGATTAGGTCATGATATATATTAGATGGTTGTAGGGATATCATAGGGGATTAGGTCATTATATATATTAGATGGTTGTAGGGATATCATAGGGGATTAGGTGATGATGTATATTAGATATTCGTAGGGATATCATAGGGGATTAGGTCATGATGTATATTAGATATTCGTAGGGATATCATAGGGGATTAGGTCATGATATATATTAGATATTCGTAGGGTTATCATAGGGGATTAGGTCATGATGTATATTAGATATTCGTAGGGATATCATAGGGGATTAGGTCATGATATATATTAGATATTCGTAGGGATATCATAGGGGATTAGGTCATGATATATATTAGATATTCGTAGGGATATCATAGTGGATTAGGTCATGATGAATATTAGATATTCGTTGGGATATCATAGGGGATTAGGTCATGATATATATTAGATATTCGTAGGGATTTCATAGGGGATTAGGTCATGATATATATTATAGCCACATTCATTGCCGTCCATCGTTAGCTGTGCACCATATTCTGATTTTAAAAACATCTCAAATACTAGATAGGATTAGGTCATGATGTATATTAGATATTCATAGGGATATCATAGGTTATGATGTATATTAGATATTCGTAGGGATATCATAGGGGATTAGGTCATGATATATATTAGATGGTTGTAGGGATATCATAGGGGATTAGGTCATTATATATATTAGATGGTTGTAGGGATATCATAGGGGATTAGGTGATGATGTATATTAGATATTCGTAGGGATATCATAGGGGATTAGGTCATGATGTATATTAGATATTCGTAGGGATATCATAGGGGATTAGGTCATGATATATATTAGATATTCGTAGGGATATCATAGTGGATTAGGTCATGATGAATATTAGATATTCGTTGGGATATCATAGGGGATTAGGTCATGATATATATTAGATATTCGTAGGGATTTCATAGGGGATTAGGTCATGATATATATTATAGCCACATTCATTGCCGTCCATCGTTAGCTGTGCACCATATTCTGATTTTAAAAACATCTCAAATACTAGATTATGAGCGTAGCCTTATTAAACATGGAGAGCCAAGTAATGTTTCTAACGTGTCTGCTCTATAACTTCAATCTCTATCCTGTGTTGTTGTCAACGGTGGACATGTGTAATAAAAAATGGGATGAAGTATGTGTATCTCAAGGGTGACAAAACTATTGAGAAGAGCTGTGTCACGGTGGACGACATCATCCCAAATCGTCCTAATGTGTCCATGGAGTCAGATCTCTTCTCCAAACGCAGCATTTGACATTGTTCTATCAACATGTTAAAAACGGTTTAAAAGCAAAAGCTTCTTTTTTTATTAAGATTTTCTTCTAGCATCTATTTATAGTTCAGCAGGGTTGGTGTGTGTCTTTCCTGGGTGTGTGTCTTTCCTGGGTGTGTGTTTGAGTGTGTTTATGTGTGTATTTGTGTGTTTGTTTGTATGTGTGTGTGTGTGTGTGTGTGCTCGCGCTTGTGTGTGGTAGAGAGAGGTTGAATTTAATTCCATTTTTATCTGGATAACCACTGGGTTTAAAAGAGTACATAGTCTATATCCTAAATGGCACCCTATTCCCTATATAGTGCACTACTTTTGACCAGAGGACATAGGGTATCCCATAGGAAATCGGGTGTTATGTGGGACACAGCCCGAGTCTCCTGTGGCAGCAAAACAGTGTTAAGTAGTGGGTGTGCGTGTGTGTGTGTGTGTGTTTGTGTGTGTGTGTGTGTGTGTGTGTGTGTGTGTGCAGCAACACAAACTGGGGGTTCTTCCCTGCTCCTGATGAGCAGAGGTTAACCTCTGACCCGGCATGGCAGAGGTTGACCCGGCATGGCAGAGGTTGACCCGGCATGGCAGAGGTTGACCCGGCATGGCAGAGGTTGACCCGGTATGGCAGAGGTTGTCTGCCTCTCAAATGGTCCCGTATCCACTATGTAGTGCACTACTTTTGACCTGAGCGCTATGGGAATCCCTATGGGCCCTGGTCAAATGTAGTGCACTACACTGTATTGGGAATATGGTTCCATTTGGGATGCAAACCCTGTATGGGTAACCTGTTTTCTTTATTTAACCTTTATTTAACTAGGCAAGTCAGTCACAAATAAATTCTTATTTACAATGACGGCCAACCAAAAGGCAGAAGGCCTCCTGCGGGGACGGGTGCTGGGATTAAAAATAACAATACAGGACAAAACACACATCACGACAAGAAAGACAACACACTGCATAAAGAGAGACAACACACGGCATAAAGAGAGACAACACACTGCATAAAGAGAGACAACACACTGTATAGAGACAACACACTGCATAAAGAGAGACAACACACTGCATAAAGAGAGACAACACACTGCATAAAGAGAGATAACACACTGCATAAAGAGAGATAACACACTGCATAAAGAGAGACAACACACTGCATAAAGAGAGACAACACACTGCATAAAGAGAGATAACACACTGCATAAAGAGAGATAACACACTGTATAGAGACAACACACTGCATAAAGAGAGATAACACACTGCATAAAGAGAGACAACACACTGTATAAAGAGAGACAACACACTGCATAAAGAGAGACAACACACTGTATAAAGAGAGATAACACACTGTATAGAGACAACACACTGCATAAAGAGAGACAACACACTGTATAGAGACAACACACTGCATAAAGAGAGACAACACACTGCATAAAGAGAGATAACACACTGCATAAAGAGAGACAACACACTGCATAAAGAGAGACAACACACTGCATAAAGAGAGATAACACACTGCATAAAGAGAGACAACACACTGTATAGAGACAACACACTGCATAAAGAGAGACAACACACTGCATAAAGAGAGACAACACACTGCATAAAGAGAGATAACACACTGCATAAAGAGAGATAACACACTGCATAAAGAGAGACAACACACTGCATAAAGAGAGACAACACACTGTATAAAGAGAGATAACACACTGTATAGAGACAACACACTGCATAAAGAGAGACAACACACTGTATAAAGAGAGACAACACACTGCATAAAGAGAGACAACACACTGTATAGAGACAACACACTGCATAAAGAGAGACAACACACTGCATAAAGAGAGATAACACACTGCATAAAGAGAGACAACACACTGCATAAAGAGAGACAACACACTGTATAAAGAGAGATAACACACTGTATAGAGACAACACACTGCATAAAGAGAGACAACACACTGCATAAAGAGAGACAACACACTGCATAAAGAGAGACAACACACTGTATAAAGAGAGATAACACACTGTATAGAGACAACACACTGCATAAAGAGAGACAACACACTGCATAAAGAGAGACAACACACTGCATAAAGAGAGACAACACACTGCATAAAGAGAGACAACACACTGTATAAAGAGAGATAACACACTGTATAGAGACAACACACTGCATAAAGAGAGACAACACACTGCATAAAGAGAGACAACACACTGTATAAAGAGAGATAACACACTGTATAGAGACAACACACTGCATAAAGAGAGACAACACACTGCATAAAGAGAGACAACACACTGCATAAAGAGAGACAACACACTGCATAAAGAGAGACAACACACTGTATAAAGAGAGATAACACACTGTATAGAGACAACACACTGCATAAAGAGAGACAACACACTGCATAAAGAGAGACAACACACTGCATAAAGAGAGACAACACACTGCATAAAGAGAGACAACACACTGTATAAAGAGAGACAACACACTGCATAAAGAGAGACAACACACTGTATAAAGAGAGACAACACACTGCATAAAGAGAGACAACACACTGCATAAAGAGAGATAACACACTGCATAAAGAGAGACAACACACTGCATAAAGAGAGACAACACACTGCATAAGAGACAACAACATAGCATGGCAGCAACACTGGCTGACCGGTCCTTCAATGCCTTAACCTGTCAGACGGAATTCAATATCAGAGGTGGTTAGTTTAGGCCCAAGATGAATCCAAGCTAGACCTCGATGCAGAATGACCTAATGCTTTGGGGATGTTAATTGTGATGGTGCTGAAGACAATAAGAACATATTATATACGTACATTAGTTGATTAAAACATTACTGCAGTGTTAATTTGTTGATTCATATCTACTCTTTCCACATTAATGGTGAATGATTGTTGCTTGTACAGCAGAATCAGTTGTGGAGGTAAATGTTATTGCATGACATTGCTGTCTGTCCACAACAGATAAGGATGCTTATTTTTAACTATGAGGTTACCTGTTTTTTTGAATGGTAGATGCTCTCATGACATGAATTATCCAAGCAGAATGCTTTAATGGTGATAATTCTACATACTATTGACAACAATTAAAACTATATACAGATGTAGGTTCTTAATTTGAGCCAGTTTGCTACAGCAGGCAAATAATCCTGCAGCAACAAGAAATATGTATTATTACGTAGATTGTAATCAATGGACATTTTGGTAGGGGTTGATACATTTTTTAAAAGGAAAATCAAGTCTGAAATGTCAAAGTGGAAATTGCAACCTCAGAAGCCCTTTAATAACTCAAATACACCTTCACTAGGCTACCCTGGGGCGGCAGGGTAGCCTAGTGGTTAGAGCGTTGGACTAGTAACCGGAAGGTTGCGAGTTCAAACCCCCGAGCTGACAAGGTACAAATCTGTCGTTCTGCCCCTGAACAGGCAGTTAACCCACTGTTCCCAGGCCGTCATTGAAAATAAGAATTTGTTCTTAACTGACTTGCCTGGTTAAATAAAGGTAAAATAAAAAATAAAATAAAAAAATTTGATTTGACTACAATTTGATTTGAAGTTGTACATTTCCTGCATTGCAGAAAAGTTATCCTGCAACAAGGTGATCAAATTAAGATACACAAACAAATATAACAAAATATGCTGTATCTTCCTGAACACATCTTCAGGAAACAATAAACCAACTTAAATAATGTTAAATGATAATGTCGTCAAAGTTGGACTTTTGATAAAGTTCAAGAAGTTGGAAACATAAACTGTAATTTATATTCTTATCCAGCTAATATGAGTTATTTGGGTGTAAATGTCTAGTGAAGCGTGTACTGTACAGTCTGTCATGTGTTTTCTGGCATGTTGTCCAGGACAGCAGCTGTGTTGTACTGTACAGTCTGTCATGTGTTTTCTGGCATGTAGTCCAGGACAGCAGCTGTGTTGTACTGTACAGTCTGTCATGTGTTTTCTGGCATGTTGTCCAGGACAGCAGCTGTGTTGTTCTGTACAGTCTGTCATGTGTTTTCTGGCATGTAGTCCAGGACAGCAGCTGTGTTGTACTGTACAGTCTGTCATGTGTTTTCTGGCATGTTGTCCAGGACAGCAGCTGTGTTGTTCTGTACAGTCTGTCATGTGTTTTCTGGCATGTTGTCCAGGACAGCAGCTGTGTTGTACTGTACAGTCTGTCATGTGTTTTCTGGCATGTTGTCCAGGACAGCAGCTGTGTCGTACTGTACAGTCTGTCATGTGTTTTCTGGCATGTTGTCCAGGACAGCAGCTGTGTTGTACTGTACAGTCTGTCATGTGTTTTCTGGCATGTTGTCCAGGACAGCAGCTGAGTTGTACTGTACAGTCTGTCATGTGTTTTCTGGCATGTTGTCCAGGACAGTAGCTGTGTCGTACTGTACAGTCTGTCATGTGTTTTCTGGCATGTTGTCCAGGACAGCAGCTGTGTTGTACTGTACAGTCTGTCATGTGTTTTCTGGCATGTTGTCCAGGACAGCAGCTGTTCTGTGGAGTCTGTTGATGACGAGCCCATGGCGTTAGACGGACTCTGTCTTTGCTCTTTTTGTCTCACTGAGAATCTGCCATAGCTACAGTATAGTATCCATGTCTTCTGCATAGCCCTCATGTCAGTAGGGTTAAGAGCTTTTCGCACTACTGAGCCGAACCAAGCCGAGCCAAACGAGGCTGTACTGAGCTGGCTTGGTTACACAGCTACCATAGTTTCTGGAATCCTGCTGAAAGGACAATGTGAAATAAGAAATTCCAGCCAATACAGTCTGGTTTCACACACTATTCTGAAACGTGTATTAGTGGCTAGAGCCAGCCCTCTCTAGAGTTAGACAAACAACTTGGCACCCTATTCCCTATCTAGTGCACTGCTTTTGACCCCTATTTAGTGCACTATGTTTGACCAGTCCCCATAGAGCTCCAGTCAAATGTAGTGCACCGTATAAGGGATTGGGTGACATTTGGGATGCAACCCAGGGTTTGATCTCTCCAGGATAGCAACCAGGTCCCGCTGTCTGCCTTCACTCTTCCTTCTCTGTCACTTCTTCCACTGCAGGCATATTTGACACTGAAATAAAAAGCTCAAAATCAACCCCGGAGTCTAAATTGTGCCACTTAAATTTCTGGCTGCTGCAACTGCACCAGAGGATCAACATCTTGAGGCATTGTCTCATTATTACATGGCTGGGCTCATTTAACTAGCATTGCCACCGTTGGCCATCAGACGTTATTGCTTGCGTCCCAAATGGCACCCTATACCCGAAGTAGTGTACTTCTTGACCACAGTGAGCCCCATAGGATTGCGTGCTGCTTTCGACTTCAATAATTGGCGTCTTAAGTGCCCCTATTGTGTGAGAGAATTGACGTGTCGTTCTGTACTCGGAGGGCGAATGGAAGGCTGAATAGCTTAGGATATACAATACAAGGTCACCAGCAAACCAAGAGGCTTCTGATACAGCAATAACATGTTTAGCATGTGACAACATAATTATGTTATTTTTTGGTTCTGAATTAGAGGATTTATAATAACCAGATTAGAGTGAGGAGGGAGAAGGAAGGAGAGAGATGGAGAGAAGAAAGGGAGCGAGAGAGAGAGAGAGGGGGAGAGAGAGAGGGTGCGAGAGAAAGGCAGGGAGAGAGAGAGAGGGAGAGAGTGAGAGAAGGGGAAGAAGAGAGAGAGATAAAGGGGGAGAGAGAGGGAGGGAGGGAAAGAAGAAAGGGAGGAACAACGAAACGGTTACAAGTAGGTAAAAAGACGTCTGGAATATCCAGAGGTAACCTTCCACCACACCTCTGTCACTAAAAGTAAAAACACACTTCAGCTTTAAAAACACTGTGCAGCTTTAAAAACACACTTCAGCTTTAAAAACACAGTGCAGCTTTAAAAACACTGTGCAGCTTTAAAAACACTGTGCAGCTTTAAAAACACTGTGCAGCTTTAAAAACACAGTGCAGCTTTAAAAACACAGTGCAGCTTTAAAAACACTGTGCAGCTTTAAAAACACTGTGCAGCTTTAAAAACACTGTGCAGCTTTAAAAACACAGTGGCGCTTTAAAAACACAGTGGCGCTTTAAAAACACTGTGCAGCTTTAAAAACACTGTGCCGCTTTAAAAACACAGTGCAGCTTTAAAAACACAGTGCAGCTTTAAAAACACAGTGCAGCTTTAAAAACACTGTGCAGCTTTAAAAACACTGTGCAGCTTTAAAAACACTGTGCTGCTTAAAAAAACACTGTGCAGCTTTAAAAACACTGTGCAGCTTTAAAAAACACTGTGCAGCTTTAAAAACACTGTGCTGCTTAAAAAAACACTGTGCAGCTTTAAAAACACTGTGCAGCTTTAAAAAACACTGTGCAGCTTTAAAAACACTGTGCCGCTTTAAAAACACTGTGCAGCTTTAAAAACACGGTGCCGCTTTAAAAACACAGTGCAGCTTTAAAACACAGTGCTGCTTTAAAAAACACTGTGCAGCTTTAAAAACACTGTGCAGCTTTAAAAACACAGAAAGCTTTAGAAGGAGAGCACTGCTTTACAAACACAGTGCAGCTTTAGAAGGAGAGCACTGCTTTAAAAACACAGTGGAGCTTTAGAAGGAGAGCACTGCTTTATAAACACAGTGCAGCTTTAGAAGGGGAGTGCAGTAGGACATCTTTTGTTGTGACTTCATATCTCTCCTAGTTTGAATTAAAAGACTGGTGATTGGTTGTGAACTACCATTCTCATTAATTCCAGCACAATGTGAGATCCAGTTTATAATACTAGACTGTACAGAGAGAACCCTATAAATCCATTGCCAGATAGTTATGTTTTATGGTTTCTGACTACGCTGAGCTACTGTACAGCGCCGTGTGTAAAATGGCAGTGGGGAGTTTTATTGGCAAATGAAGTGTGTGAGGGAGGCAGCGCTCTAATGCACTGTCACCTGCCAAAGTCCTGAGCTGCTCGTGTCCCAAATGGCACCTATTCCCTTTATAGTGCACTACTATTGACCAGGGCCCATAGACCAGGACCATAGGGCTCTGGTCAAAAGTTGTTCACTATATAGGCAGTAGGGCGCCATTTGGGCTGCGTTCAGTGAGCTGAGCACTGCAGCAGTCTCCCTCAGCCTCCGTCTCAGCAGCGCATAGTGAGGCCTTTTATTCACTTTGGATCTCAGTCAAGTCACTCAGTAGTCCCACTGCATTATGCTCACCCCTATTGTTCAGTACACTTGGAGGCCATTTTACTTTCAAATCACTGGAGGAGGGAAGAAGAGGAAGGGCAGGCAGCTCAACAGGACCTGAATTCATTTGTTTTAGCCTCATAATGTCAGTTATGAGGACATGTTGATTGGTGCTTGGTATGTCTTTCACTTGTCAATGTACATGTTCACATAATCACTTCTATTCCAGACAGAAGCATATTCTATCTAGTCGGTTTCTCTCTCCACAGCAGTGGTGGGAAAAGTATCCAGTTGTCATAATTGAGTAATAATAAAGATACCTTAATAGAAAATGACTCACGTAAAAGTGAAAGTCACCCAGTAAAATACTACTTGAGTAAAAGTCTAAACGGATTTGGTTTAAATATACTTAAATATCAAAAGTAAAATTTAAATCATTTCAAATTCCTTATATTGTGCAAACCAGACGATACAGTTGTATAGTTTTTTAAATGTACAGATAGCCAGGGTCACACTCCAACACCCAGACATCATTTACAAATGAAGCATTAGTGAGTCTGCCAAATCAGATGCAGGATGAAGGACCAGGGATGTTCTCTTGATAAGTGTGTGAATTGGACCATGCTCCTGTCCTCAAAATGTAAAGAATACTTTTGGGTGTCAGGGAAAATGTATGGAGTAAATTGTACATTATTTTCTTTAGGAATGTAGTGAAGTAAAAGTAAAAGTTGTCAAAAATAGAAATAGTAAAGTAGAGTACAGATACCCCATAAACGACTTGTAGTACTTTGAAGTGTTTTTACTGAGTTACTTTACCCCACTGCTCCACGGTGCTGGTTGTGGCAAGATCCACACATCTTATTGTGTCAGACATGTCAAAGTTGACACACTATACACATGATTTGTTTTGATTTGCACTGGCACTATGCTAATGTCTCCACACGACAAGCTTTCCACATGACAGGACGTGAGTGAATACTCTCTGAGGCGTGAGACAGTTGTCCAGTGCTTGATAGCCAAGCAACAGTTCAGGCAGTCACAAAAGGCTTACAGGCAAACCTCCCACATTCTAAAGGAGGGAGATGGAATCTTCCACATTCTAAAGGAGAGAGATGGAACCTCCACATTCTAAAGGAGAGAGATGGAACCTCCACATTCTAAAGGAGAGAGATGGAACCTCCACATTCTAAAGGAGAGAGATGGAACCTCCACATTCTAAAGGAGAGAGATGGAACCTCCACATTCTAAAGGAGAGAGATGGAACCTCCACATTCTAAAGGAGAGAGATGGAACCTCCACATTCTAAAGGAGGGAGATGAAACCGTCCACATTCTAAAGGAGAGAGATGGAACCTTCCACATTCTAAAGGAGTGAGATGGAACCTCCACATTCTAAAGGAGAGAGATGGAACCTCCCACATTCTAAAGGAGAGAGATGGAACCTTCCCCATCGTAATAAAATGTTTTGTGCTCTTTTTGACTGGAAATGTGCCATTAAAATATGATTTTACCAGGAGCTCTCTAAAACGTGACCTTCTCCATAGCATGCTCAGTGTCACCCGATCCTTCCACATTCTAAAGGAATAGAATTCCATTCATGTCATTTGGCTCATCTGTGTTTCCTGATTAAAGGAAAGACTCACCCATTTTTATGTTCTGTTGTTTTTGGGGTATCTCTGAGCGATGTTCTGTTGTTTTTTGGGGTATCTCTGAGCAGCATCATTTAACAGGACCTATTGAGTTGAAACAGTAATTGATTCTTGCCATATATGAGCCCTTGGTTGTAAAGAGTTATTATTATGAACATGGCTGATAATAGTCACTCACTGCCTCTCAGATCCCTGTCTTTCAGCTAATGACGTTAAATTAGTGAGTGAGTTCGGCTCGTAATTGTACAGTTTTCCTCCATTTTGTTACAAACAAGGATTACTGGTAACTGGTATCTCTTGGACTTGAAGTTCTAGAAAAAGCATATTCTTTCAAATGTGAGAACTAAGCTATTTTGTAATAGCTAATTTAGAATATTCTTCTATTTTGTAATAGCTAATTTAGAATATTCTTCTATTTTGTAATAGCTAATTTAGAATATTCTTCTATTTTGTAATAGCTAATTTAGAATATTATTCTATTTTGTAATAGCTAATTTAGAATATTCTTCTATTTTGTAATAGCTAATTTAGAATATTATTCTATTTTGTAATAGCTAATTTAGAATATTCTTCTATTTTGTAATAGCTCATTTAGAATATTCTTCTATTTTGTAATAGCTAATTTAGAATATTCTTCCATTTAGTTTAAAACAACCATGGATGACTGGTATCTCTTTGGAACTTGTTTCATACAGGATCTAAAAAATGTTTTATTTGTTTTAATTTTACCCCCTTTTCTCCCCAATTTCGTGGTATCCAATTGTTAGTAGTTACTATCTTGTCTCATCGCTACATCTCCCGTACGGACTCGGGAGAGACGAAGGTCGAAAGCCATGCGTCCTCCGAAACACAACCCTACCATGCCGCACTGCTTCTTTAACATAGCGTGCATCCAACCCGGAAGCCAGCTGCACCAATGTGTCGGAGGAAACACCGTGCCCCGAGCAACCTGGTCAGCGTGCACTGTGCCCGGCCCGCCACAGGAGTCGCTAGTGCGCAATGAGACAAGGATATCCCTACCGGCCAAACCCTCCCTAACTCGGACGACGCTAGGCCAATTGTGTGTCGCCCCATGGCCCCCCCGGTCGCGTCCGGCTGCGACAGAGCCTGGGCGCAAACCCAGAGTCTCTGGTGGCACAGCTAGCGCTGCGATGCAGTGCCCTAGACCACTGTGCCTCCCGGGAGGCCCCCGTATCTAACATTTTAAAGTGGAAATTACAAACTTTAGAATACTTTTTTCAAGCCTTGAATACACTACAATTAGCATTTCCTGCTGCACAGGAAAATTCTCTGTGACAACAGACTGATCAAACCAATCTATCAGATCTGCGAAGGTGTTACATTGTGAAGCATGTAGCCATATCTTTTCCTAGGATTTATTTCAGCTGTTGTATACGGGTTGTGTACATTCAGCCATGGACACCTGTCATCTCTTTGGACTTGACTTTATACAGTATGTTAAGGCATATCTACACCAGCTATTCCTTTATGCAGTATCACTATATTAGGCATGTCCTTTCAGTTATTATGTATGGTTGACCTAGGTTGAGAGCGAGGCGGCAAGCTGTCAAGACTAGCTGCTCATTATGACAGACCTTGCTGACCCAGTCTCACTCTGTAAATGGCATGTGGGTAAGAGCTGGAGATGCTACTTTACCGATACATACAATTATCTTTATGAATAAGATAATAACTTAACTGTGAAAGTTAGGATATTTTGTGGTATTTTTCCATTTATGCATGATGCATGATGACAGCACAGTTCATAGTGTTGTAATGCGAGTTGGACAAACACCGAGGTACTAGTTAAATACCTTTATGTTGATGGAAATGTTCACATCTGCCTGTAAAATGGTTCTCTCGTATGTCCCATGAATAGATCATTGTAAGGTTTATGACAGTTTGCCATGTATATGTGTCACCACACTAGTTGTAAAAACACACTTTTAAAGAATACCTTCTTCGTGTCTATGGGAATAGCCCTGTCTGCCTGAAAGATGCTTCTCTCACATGCAGTATTGCATGACCTTGAATAGAGAATGCTACGCAGTACGTACTGTACACGCCCGTGCGTTACATCATCTGAATGAACGTGTAGGTAATGTTTCACAGTAAATCCTCTACTGGGATTATGATGCAGCTCCTCCTCTACTACCAGACAATGCCTAAAAAACATCCCATGGGATTTAATAATGAAATTACCTTTTGTGATGTTTTCTATAATATAAAGTAGTCCTCATGACTGAAACTGCTCGTGGTGCATTGGGCACTTTGGTAAACATGTTTTGGCACCGCCACCAGATGCCATTTGTTTTCATAGAATGTGATTGGAGGTTGGATTATATCCAGACAGCACATATTTGGACTTCTCAGGAAAACAGTTGCACATAGCTTCTTAGCCTTTTTTTTTCAAATGATTTTTCCTCATCTTAAAATTGGATTTTAACTACCTGAATAAAAATAAATAGACCCCCAACCTTGCTGTTATTGCTGTGTAAACTCAGCTAATCTGATTCAAATAATTACACTGTGCTTCTGTAATTGTCTTGTGACTGAAAAACATAAACAATACCAATATTCTTCTGTCAAACCCACGGCCTTTGTGAGATATCTACTGTTGGCTCTATCCTAAATAGCATTATAATAGGTGTACAATAACAGAATCCTCATCACATATAATGTGGTTTCATTGACTAAAGCATATCTACAGTGAACCTTTCATTTCCGAAGCAGTTTGAAGTACCGGCTCCTTGGAAGTTAACCCACAGATCGAGTTCAAATATTTATTCCTATGCACAGATTATTATTTCTTGCAAACTTATTCATGTTCTTAATTCTAATTCTAAAGGGAGAGGGAGAGGGTTTCCATTGCACCGATTGGAAACGCACTCTGCATTATTTAAGAAATGATGATAAATTCATCACTAATATCCGTATACCATTATCTATATGAAATGCAAGTAATGAGGTATTTTTACATTCCCTGAGGTCCTTAATGCCAATGTCTCTCCTGGGCGGCCACTAAGTCTACCAAACTCAGTCCATTAGAAGTCCATTATACAGTTCAGTACATTACACAGCTCAGTCCATTATACAGCCTTCACAATTCCATATCGCATTCGCTTACATTTGGCTAATTGGCCACTTCTCAACAGTGTGCAGGTGGCTTATCTTTATGGTTATCCTGGTTTTAAACCTTCACGCCTGTAAATGACAACATGTTGTATTAAGGACTGTGAAAGAATGCAGACGGCCACCCGAGAAGGCCTCCTGTTTCAACTCTGAAATGAGAAGGTATAGCCTTGGTTTACCAACCAGCTGGACTCCAAAAGGAGGGGCACACCTTCATCGGGGGTGTATGGTGGAGTTTGACATTTATACATCATTTGTAACATTGTACATACTCTCCCTTCCTAACAGTCTTTGTTTGTTGATATTGCTTTCTTGTCCCATTAACATCCGTGTGTGTGTGAGTAGGATGTGACCCCTACTGACAGCATCATTACCCAGTGATTCTAGCTACTGCTGTTGCACCGTGTCATCAGCATAACAACTATGCTTGTGGATGAGGAAGGATCTGTTTTCGTGTCTTTGTGTGTGTGTGTGTGTGTGTGTGTGTGTGTGTGTGTGTGTGTGTGTGTGTGTGTGTGTGTGTGTGTGTGTGTGTGTGTGTGTGTGTGTGTGTGTGCGAGCGTACATGGATTAATGTATATGTCTGTATCTCTGTGATGTCACAGTTTGCGAAATCTTTCCTCTCTGAGTTGAGTATAAACACTAAGCAGACCTAAGCTAAATCAGTCTCTTTCCTCTCTGACTTGAGTATAATCACTAAGCAGACCTAAGCTAAATCAGTCTCCTCTCTGAGTTGAGTATAATCACTAAGCAGACCTAAGCCAAATCAGTCTCCTCTCTGAGTTGAGTATAAACACTAAGCAGACCTAAGCTAAATCAGTCTCTTTCCTCTCTGAGTTGAGTATAAACACTAAGCAGACCTAAGCTAAATCAGTCTCTTTCCTCTCTGAGTTGAGTATAAACACTAAGCAGACCTAAGCTAAATCAGTCTCCTCTCTGAGTTGAGTATAATCACTAAGCAGACCTAAGCTAAATCAGTCTCCTCTCTGAGTTGAGTATAATCACTAAGCAGACCTAAGCTAAATCAGTCTCCTCTCTGAGTTGAGTATAAACACTAAGCAGACCTCCTAAATCAAAGGAAGGACCACTGCTGTGGTTGCTCTTGTTTTCTTTGACTTCAAAAAGGTTGTGATATGAATACGGACGTCGGCAGTAATGAGTCTCTGTAGATCAAGAAGAAGTTTCCGTCTCCTTTTTATACAAACTGTTTGTTTTTTATTGCCAGGATATGCATAATGCAATACTTACCATCAATTCAGCTTCCCTGCTGCTGCTGCTGGTGTTGTTTATAAAGACATACAGTACACCCCGTCTTGGGAAAAAAGGATCGATGAGTAGAAACAATTTTCCACCCATTATTCACAAAGCCTTAGTATTTTCGTTAGACAGAGTAAAGTGGAATTATGGTAGAGTTTTGGTGTCAGTATGGTTCCTTAGTAGTGTATTCCATTGGATGGATATACTGTAGTAAGTTCCGCAGTATGAATAGATTTAGTAAAATCCATTAAACCTCGAGCCAGCTTCAGTGTGTTGGCCTTAACATACACTACCTGTTAGATACTGCTGCACTGTCGGATCTAGAAGCAATAGCATTTTGCTACACTCGCAATAACACCTGCTGACCATGTGTATGTGACCAATAACATTTGATTTGATTTGAGAGCCTTCAGAAAGTATTCATACCCCTTGATTCATTCCACATTTTGTTGTGTTATAGACTGAATTCGAAATGAATTCAATAAAGTTCAATAAAATGTAAAAACATACAATACAATATAATGACAAAGTAAGAACATATATTTTTGAAATGTTTGCAGGTGTATTGAAAAATGAAGCACAGAAAAATGTGCATAAGTATTCACACCCCTGAGTGAATACATGTCAGAATCCCCTTTGGCAGCAATCACCGCTGTGAGTCTTTCTGGGTGAGTCTCTAAGAGCTTTTCACACCTGGATTGTACGATATTTGCACATTATTCATTAAAAAATTAATCAGTCACTGTCAAGTTGGTTGTTGATCATTACTAGACAGCCATTTTCAAGTATAACTGTAACTAGACTACTCAGGAACATGTAATGTTGTCTTGGTAAGCAACTCCAGTATACGTATGTTTGGACTTGTGTTTTAGGTTATTGTCCTGCTGACAGGTGAAGTTGTATTCCAGTGTCTGTTGGAAAGCAGACTGAACCGTGTTTACCTCTAGGATTTTGCCTTTATTTTTATTCAGAATAACTCCATAGACCTTGCCGATGACAAGCATACCCATAACATAATGCAGCCACCACCATGCTTTAAAAAAATGATAGAGTGGTACTCAGTGATGTGTTGTGTTGGATTTGATCCAAACATAACACTTTGTATCCCGAACAAAAAATACATTTCTTTGCCACATTTTTTGCGGTATTACTTTAGTGCCTTGTTGCAAACAGGATGCATGTTTTATAATATTTTTTTTCTGTACAGGCTTCCTTCTTTTCACTCTATCAATTAGTTTAGTATTGTGGAGTAACTACAATGTTGTTGATCCATCATCAGTTTTGTCCTCTGTAACTGTTTTAAAGTCACCATTGGCCTCACGGTCAAATACCTGAGCATTTTCCTTCCTCTCCCGTAACTGAGTTATGAACGACGTCTGTATTTTTGTAGTAACTGGGTGTACTGATACACCATCCAAATTATAATTAATAACTTCACCATTCTCAAAGGGATATTCAAATTTTTTTATTTTATTTTAATCTACCAATCGGTGCTCTTCTTTCCGAGGCATTGTAAAACCTCCCTGGTCTTTGTGGTTGAATCTGTATGAGAAATTCCCTGCTCAACTGAGGAACCTTACAGATAATTGTATGTGTGGGGTACAGAGATGAGGTAGTCGTTCAAAAATGTTAAACACTATTATTGCACACAGTATAAGTCCAATGAGTCCATGACTCAATGGGTTAAACGTACTGAACCGCTGGGCTGAGGCATCACTACAGCCTGGGGTTAGAATCCCAGGCTGTGTCAAAACCGGCCATGACCGACCCAAAGGATGGCGCACAATTGGCCCAGTGTCGTCGGGTAGGGGAGGGTTTGGCCCGTGTGGCTTTCCATGGCTCATTGTGCTCTAGCGACTCCTTGTGACAGGGCCGGGCGCCTGCAAGCTGACTCCGGTCGTCAGTTGAACAATGTCTCTTCCGACACATCGGTGCGGCTGACATCCGGGTTGTTAATAAGATGTAAGCGGCCAGACGCAGGACTCGACCTTCGCCTCTCCGGAGCCCATTGATGGGTTGCAATGTTGAGCCAAGGGACCTAATTCAAGGAGAAAACAGGGTTAAACAAATACGCTTGTGGCTGTGCCACCCTGAACACGCCTGTTCAGGGTCGAGCCTGGTCAGTACTGGGAGGGGAGACCACCTGGGAATACCAAGTGCCATAACTCCTGAACATATTTAGGCTTGCTATAACAAATGGGCTGAATACTTATTGACTCAAGACATTTCAGCTCTAGATTTTTTATTAATTTGTAAAAAATGTCTAAAAACATAATTCCAGTTTAACATTATGGGGTATTGTGTGTTGATCAGTGACAAAAACATCTAAATGAAATCCATTTTAATTTAAGGCTGTAACACAACAACATGTGGAATAAGTCATGGGGTGTGAATCATTTCTGAAGACACTGTATATACAGTATATTCTCTGAGCCATGAATCCATGTCTTGTTGGGATAATACCTAGTCCTATAAATGTATACCTCAGACAACCCCGGAACAAATCTGTCCTCCTGGCAAGCGCCGACCTTGTCCAAAACATACTATAACTCTCCTACTATGAGTTTATTATAGCACTGCATTTTATAATCGTTGAGAAGGCCAGATTCTGTATTCTCCTTAAACCGGTGAAAATAAATTGTACTTGAGTCAATAACCAACCATTCCGGCTTTTAGCCGCCCCACCATCTACGTAACTGCCTGTCCCTGTTCCTGTATTTCAGCTGAGTCAGAGACCGCGTCCCAAATGGAACTCCATTCCCTATATAGTGCACCAACGTTGACCAGGGGGCTCATAGGGCTCTGGTCAAAAGTAGTGCACTGTATAGGAAATAGGGTGCCATTAAGGACGCAGACAGTTTCTGCACTGCTGTCAGCAGGCGGCAATTACAGTCCACAGCACAGAAGTCAGTCGAGACATTTGCATGATCATCCAGTAGCGGAAAACCAGGCAAATGAGACTGTCACTCAGAGACTGTTTATGTCGCGTCAAATCCAATCTGTTCTCAAGGGGCCTTGGGTTGTGAAACGTTTCTTATTGATACCTCTATATCTCTGTAAAGCTCTGTAGGGTATGAGCAGCCAGCACCATCATGCAGACATCAGCGATCATGCTAGGTTCATTTTCCGATCTAGGCCAGACAGTGTAATGTAAGTATCACACACTTGCAGTTCTGAGGAGGCTAGGATAAGAGGACGATGCAGGACTTGAGGTATAGTAGGTTGTCATTGCAGATGTAGTATCTTAATTTAAGCAAGTATGATACTGAAGGAAAATAATCCTGGGGCAACAGGAAATGTGAATTATTTTGTGGGGATAATAAATAAAAAAAATATGGGGTTGATACATTTTTTTGTTACGACAAATCAAGTCTGGCATTTTAAAGTGAAAATGTGAAACTTTCGAAGTCTTTTTAAACCTTTATATACACTACACGTTTGCATTTCATGCTGTGCAGGAAAATTCTCAGCAATAAAAGAGTGATCAAATGAAGATCTGTTCAATGTAGCTTCATCCACTTATGAGATACCCAGGAGTTCTACAAAGGCTAGACCATGTATCACCATTATATTACTTGATTGGAGGTTGCTTGAGGTTGCTCATAATACTGACCTTAATGCTCTAGCATCCTCCAGTGTTTACTTTTGGGGTGGCAAAAGGCTTAGGTTAAGAAGTGCTGTGTTCATGTAAGGATTAAAACACTAAGCAGTGTTAATGTAAGGGTTAAAACACTAAACAGTGTTACTGTAAAGGGTTAAAACACTAAACAGTGTTACTGTAAAGGGTTAAAACACTAAACAGTGTTAATGTAAGGGTTAAAACACTAAGCAGTGTTTCTGTAAAGGGTTAAAACACTAAACAGTGTTAATGTACGGATTAAAACACTAAACAGTGTTATTGTAAAGGGTTAAAACACTAAACAGTGTTATCTAATGTGATTATGAATATTATCACAGAAATGATCAGGAAACAAACCCCCAAAGTGGGACTGAATATTTGAACTGAAGCCCTTATAGTTACACTGACAATCCATCCAGTTGGCTCAGTTAGATTACACCCAGCATGGTATGGGTACAAAGAAGCACTAGTTCAAAACCTACAGAGAAAATTCATTCATTCAGAAAGCAGAAACATTAGGAGTAATGAGGATATGAATAATTAATATTTGAACTGTGTGGAGTACACAAGCATTCACTGTGATATGAAAACCATTGGTGACATACTAAAAAATAACATTGTGCTGTATGTTTTATTCAGGAGGACCACAACGGCGTTTAGATTAAAAGTTGTTCATATACTGAGCTTGACATAAGACGTAAACAAAATAAATTTTAAAAAAGTAAAGAAACACATTGAAGAATATCTATACACACATTACAAGGCCCCTTAGTTCCAGTAAAGGGAAATCTTAATGCTACGGTATACAAGATCATTCTGTGCTTCCGACTTTGTGGTAACAGTTTGCTAAATGCACTTTCCTGTTTCGACATCACAATGCCCTCGTGCAGAAAGCCAGGTCCATACAGAAATGGTTTGTTGAGATTCCTGTGGAAGAACTTGACTGGCCTGCACAGAGGCCTGACCTCAACCCCATTGAACACCTTTGGGATGAATTGGAACGCCGACTGCGAGCCAGGCCTAATCGCCCAACATCAGTGCCCGACCTCACTAATACTCTTGTGGCTGAATGGAAGAGAGTCCCTGTAGCAATGTTCCAACATCTAGTGGAAAGCCTTCCCAGAAGAGTTGTTGTGGCAGTTATGGCAGCAAAGGTGGGGACCAACGTCATATTAATGCCCATGATTTAGGCTATATAAAAAACACAATGTATTCAGTAAATTGAATGGAATTTAGGCTATATTAAAACATCATGTATTCAGTAAATGTTGGATGAGCAGGTGTCCACATATTTTTGGTCATGTAGTGTAAGTGTATATTATGATATTATTTTACAGGAATTGTTCATTTGGTTTCTAGCAGTCTCCAGTAGAGTATTGTCTTGATATGGGTTGGTTGAACACCCCAGTGTACACATGCCCATGTCTACACATATGCCAAAACCTATTTCAATGGCTGAGACATTTCAAGAGTAAGTAATTTACTTTCTCTGACGTTTTGAGTTCTCACCTTTCTTTTGGCTTCAACACCTTAGCATTCTCCCAGAATCCATCTGGTCCTTTACCAGCCATGGATCTTTCCTTCAGTAAGGCTACATCCAGGGATTAATCCCTTCACCTGCAGATACTATCCTTCTATCCTACTTATAAACAGCAGGCCATGCCTGGATCTCAGCATTTCCAATATGCTTCTTCAGACTCTTTTATCCTCCCAAGCTGCTCACAGTACAGTGAGTACATACATTTATAGTATGTGTGTCTGATCACTGCGGGAATTGAACCCGCAACCTTTTACAAACTGAGCCACAAAGGACCACTAAATGTTAATCCACCTGGGTACCACACACAGAGCCGGATCGGCCACAAGTCATTCAGGGACAGCACCGGCAGCAGCCGTCAGACAGTGCCAGCCAGGGTCCAAGGAGCTACACTCCTTTCAGAAGTCATTCTTTTGGAAGGATTCGGTAGCGGTGCAGCATTGTCCCTGTCCTTGCCCTGACCAACGTCTGCTTTCTCAAGGGTCAACTCACGGGTGGCCGGACAGGGTGTATGGATGACTGCTCTGTTCTGCCACTAAACTCTCCTCCACTGCAATGCACTCACCTCGCAGGCTGAGATTTGGAATAGAGTGCTGATCTAGGATCAGTTTTGCTCTTTAGATTATAATGAATAAGATTACATGGACAAGGGGGACCTGATCCTAGATCAGAATATTCTTTGCCAGTTCATAGTCTTCAGGTGAAATTTCACTATTCAACTGAACGTGCAGGGACAAATTATTCACAATAGAAGTGCTGATCTCGGATTAGTTGTGCCCTCACAAGGTATACAATTATATGGACAGGGGATAACTGATCCTAGACCAGCCCTCCTACTCTGAGTGGCTTTCTGAATATAGGCCTTGGCTTTGCCAGTTCACAGTTTCTCAAGGTGAAATGTAAGGACAAATAATGTGTAAGGACAAATTATTCATTGTCTTTCCTTCCGTTGTTGCCTGCCCCCTCCCTCCTCCCTTCCTCCCCCTGTTTTAGAATGTGAATACTGTTGACAAAAGGCACTCATGCAGCCAGGTTAATGAGCTAGTAAATTGGCCCAATTATGTTCTGTAGCTTTTTTTGTTTATGCCCTCCAAAAACAGTTGATGTTTGACGTGAAGGCGCTCTGAAGAGGGAGGGGAAACAATAAGCTATGAAACAAAATGGCTGCCCTCTCCAAAGTCAGATGGCTAATATTCTGCTACAATAATATACGTTTACACTACAGTACATGTTTTTGGTTATTTTGACCCAAAGGTGTTACAGAATTAGCTGTCTACCCAAACTCAGTGTACATTGTACACAATGCCATACAACACAAACATACAGTACATTTGACTGTACAATTAGGACTTTTAAAGCACCAATCTCCAGTTGCTACATCCATTTTTGGACTTATAAATAATGACATATACTGATTGATTCTTGAAAATTATAATTTATAAAAGCCTCATGAGCTTAGTCCAGCTGTCATACCCCATCAGAACCCAAAATAGAAGCTTGTTTTACTACAATGTTTTACTACAATGTATGTGTTTTACTACAATGTTTAGCCTAAAAACAAGGTTAGAACTATACATTTGGTATCCTGGATGGTCAATCCTTGCATCCATAGCTCTGTCTATGAATTTGAGAGTGGTTACATTTCTCCAGCGTTTTACCAAAACGTTGTTATTGTTTTAACTGCAGATTGGCCCCTTTAAAGTGACAAAACATCAACCCTCCTTTCCCAGAGAAACCATCAGATGCTTTCAACAATCATGTCTCAACTTGAATGAACTGTTTATCTAACATTAGGTTGATAAGGACGTAGTCAATCTGTGAAGAGCAAATATTTATAATGATACAACTGTGCACTTCAGCAAGATGTCCTCTCTCCAACACTGGAAGGGGTTT
The DNA here is from genome assembly GCF_057628025.1 of Oncorhynchus mykiss. Lineage (NCBI taxonomy): Eukaryota > Metazoa > Chordata > Actinopteri > Salmoniformes > Salmonidae > Oncorhynchus > Oncorhynchus mykiss. The sequence continues at coordinate 52,205,991 of NC_143044.1, read as the reverse complement.
GTGTATCTAGCATCTGGTAAACAAGCAGTATGAAACTAGGATTAATCTTTATTTTAGGTTCTGGGTCTGCATCGAGACCTTTGACTTATCTGGATTATAACCCAGGGGGATTTATTTGCACTATGAATTAAACCTAAGCCTTACATGTTATCAGTGTATGAAGAGACTTCAGTGGTACTATGAATAGGTTATCTTGTTTTCTCATGAATTACATTATGATGTTTGGATATAGCCTAAATTCCCTTCAGTATACTGAATACACGCTGTTTTGATATAGACTAAATTCCCTTCAATAAACTGAACACATGATGTTTTGATATAGACTAAATTCCCTTCAGTATACTGAACACATGATGTTTTGATATATACTAAATTCCCTTCAGTATACTGAACACATGATGTTTTGATATAGACTAAATTCCCTTCAGTATACTGAACACATGATGTTTTGATATAGACTAAATTCCCTTCAGTATACTGAATACATGATGTTTTGATATAGACTAAATTCCCTTCAATATACTGAACACATGATGTTTTGATATAGACTAAATTCCCTTCAGTATACTGAACACATGATGTTTTGATATAGACTAAATTCCCTTCAGTATACTGAATACATGATGTTTTGATATAGACTAAATTCCCTTCAATATACTGAACACATGATGTTTTGATATAGACTAAATTCCCTTCAGTATACTGAATACATGATGTTTTGATATAGACTAAATTCCCTTCAATATACTGAACACATGATGTTTTGATATAGACTAAATTCCCTTCAGTATACTGAACACATGATGTTTTGATATAGACTAAATTCCCTTCAATATACTGAACACATGATATTTTGATATAGACTAAATTCCCTTCAGTATACTGAACACATGATGTTTTGATATAGACTAAATTCCCTTCAATATACTGAATACATGATGTTTTGATATAGACTAAATTCCCTTCAATATACTGAACACATGATGTTTTGATATAGACTAAATTCCCTTCAGTATACTGAATACATTATGTTTTGATATAGACTAAATTCCCTTCAGTATACTGAACACATGATGTTTTGATATAGACTAAATTCCCTTCAGTGTACTGAATACATGATGTTTTGATATAGACTAAATTCCCTTCAACATACTGAATACATGATGTTTTGATATAGACTAAATTCCCTTCAGTATACTGAATACATGATGTTTTGATATAGACTAAATTCCCTTCAATAAACTGAACACATGATGTTTTGATATAGACTAAATTCCCTTCAGTATACTTTATACATGATGTTTTGATATAGACTAAATTCCCTTCAGTATACTTTATACATGATGTTTTGATATAGACTAAATTCCCTTCAGTGTACTGAATACATGATGTTTTGATATAGACTAAATTCCCTTCAACATACTGAATACATGATGTTTTGATATAGACTAAATTCCCTTCAACATACTGAATACATGATGTTTTGATATAGACTAAATTCCCTTCAATATACTGAATACATGATGTTTTGATATTGACTAAATTCCCTTCAACATTGGCCCTTTTTATTATTTTCCAAATCATTCAAACTCTAATAATTTGGTTGTTGATCATTGCCAGACAACCATATCTTGGTCTTGCCATAGATTTTCAAGTAGATTTAGGTAAAAACATGACATGTTGTCTTGGTAACCAACTCCAGTGTAGATTGGGCCTTGTGTTTTAGGCTCTTGTCCAATTAAAATGGATGTATTCTGACGTTTTTTATGAATAACTGACATGGACACATTAGTATTTTGGTATGATTTTACTTTGTTATCAGTAATAACATAGCTTTTATTAGTGTTTGTACATTTTCGTTGTTTGTTTAGTGTACCATTTTCAAATGGGCAATGTATGAAGCTATCAAAGTTAGCGTTTATTATTTATAAACAGCTGTTATTTAAGAGCAGTGTTGTTTTGTAAACAAATGAGCCGCACGGAAGTCATTGTTTTATTCATATAACGTTCTGTAGGCCCATTATTGAAAGGAGATGGAAAATATGAAGGCTGCTCTAGCTAGTTTGCATCTTCTAATGTAAACAAATTGTCATTTTGTCTCCCTCAAGTGCATATAGGTTGTTTATGTCCCACAATGTTATTTGTCTCTGATAATTAAATGCCAACAAGAGAGACCTTGGAATATGCATGAATATCTTTGTTTCCAATAACTAGTCTTTCGCCAGGCCTCTATTAAATTGACATTAACAGACGATGTAACACAACAGACTTTACTAACAATAATTTTGTAAATTTAGTTGGCTTATTTGTTGCTAATGTAACCTTGCCTGAGACCTGAAGACTTCTATTCTGAATACTCACCAAGCTAATGCTTTAAGCAGGCTAACAGTCTCGTCGCACACGGGAAACCCAGGTTCGAAATCCCAGTCAACCACACTACTGTAACACTCTTTGAGCTTCACAAGGTAATGCACATCTTCACCCAGCTCCTCTTTCTGCTTTGTGTTAGGGGATGGCCATACTGTGAGTTATGAAACAAATACATAATGTGCCATTGTCCTGTGGTGACACTCTGTTGTGCCAAATTGTCCTCTTAAGCACTCTGTCTTCTACAGTGCTGTGAGAAATGAGAAACCGCTCCTGGCACCTAAATCACATCAAGATTGGTCATCTTAAACTGTGGGGTTACGTCCCAAATAGCTCCCTACTCCCTATGGGCCCTGGTTGAAAGAAAGTGCACTATGTAGGGAATAGGGTGCCATTTTGGATGCAGCATAGCAAATGAAATGATTTACATGAATGATGTATGTATATTATGCATTCCTCCTTATCATAGAGGAACGTCTTGATGAGTTGCACTATTTAGCTTTCCCTTTGAGGTAAATTCATGTCAATTTAAGTGATGCTCAAGCAGCGAGATGTGTTGTTAGTGCATGTCTCTAGGGAACGGTTATCCCTTGTGTGCGACTCGGTGGAAAGTGTGTCATTTAGCCCCAGAGATGAAATCTTCAATATGAATAGCAGAATAACATTTAATTTGATGTGCTGCTGCTGCCCTACGAAATCTGAGCTCGTTGGCGTAGTCGAGATAAAAGCATTTTGTGTTTTATATTGTTGCTGCCTCCCTGCCTGCCTGTGAGCCATGTTGTTATCTGAGATATGTAGTCGGATCTGTTTGCCTTATAAAATAAATCTCATTCAGATGCTCGTACAAACTACCTAAAGAGGTTCATGTGAAAAGTTCTGCAAATCAGATAAATTAACATTTTGTTCAGATTGACCATCTCATTTGATAAGTGCCTGGCACAGGGCCAATGGAGTTTGAGGCACTAATGGTAGAACTACATGCACCAGTCTTGTTAGGAACAGACTGGATGCGGATGCTCGTCTAGACCACCTTCATTAATATCAGGACTCAGGGCTAAGCCCCAGATGCAGACACAGGAGGTGGATAGTACCAGTCTCAGAGGTGATTATAGTTCAAGGGGCAGGAAAAAGGGAAGTCAAGACAGGCATAGAGTTGTATCCAAATCAGAGTCAGGCAGGTACAGGCAGGATCAGGGTCAGGACAGGTACAGGCAGGGTCAGGGTCAGGACAGGTACAGGCAGGATCAGGGTCAGGACAGGCATAGAGTTGTAATCCAAATCAGAGTCAGACAGGTACAGGCAGGATCAGGGTCAGGACAGGAACAGGCAGGATCAGGGTCAGGACAGGCATAGAGTTGTATCCAAATCAGAGTCAGGCAGGTACAGGCAGGATCAGGGTCAGGACAGGCAAAGAGTTGTAATCCAAATCAGAGTCAGACAGGTACAGGCAGGATCAGGGTCAGGACAGGTACAGGCAGGGTCAGGGTCAAGACAGGAACAGGCAGGATCAGGGTCAGGACAGGCATAGAGTTGTATCCAAATCAGAGTCAGGACAGGAACAGGCAGGGTCAGGGTCAGGACAGGCAAAGAGTTGTAATCCAAATCAGAGTCAGGCAGGTACAGGCAGGATCAGGGTCAGGACAGGTACAGGCAGGGTCAGGGTCAGGACAGGTACAGGCAGTGTCAGGGTCAGGACAGGTACAGGCAGGGTCAGGGTCAGGACAGGCAAAGAGTTGTAATCCAAATCAGAGTCAGGCAGGTACAGGCAGGATCAGGGTCAGGACAGGTACAGGCAGGGTCAGGGTCAGGCAGGTACAGGCAGTGTCAGGGTCAGGACAGGTACAGGCAGGATCAGGGTCAGGACAGGTACAGGCAGGATCAGGGTCAGGACAGGCAGAAAGGTCAGAACAAAAACTACAGCACAGGAAACACGGGAACACACTGGTAGGACTTGATGGGACGAGATGATCTGGCAACAGACAAACAGAAAACGCAGGTATAAATGCACAGGGGATAATAGGGGGAAATGGGAGGCACCTGGAGGGTGGTGGAGACAAGCACAAGACAGGTGAAACAGATCAGGGTGGGACAATTAAGTGATAATGTCTGAGAAGCTGTGGTTCATAGCCAATATTGGCACAGGTGTTGTAGTGTGAACAAGTATTGCTGATATAACATCTCATTTAACATGTGTCTGTCACAGGTAAATGGAGACATGCTACTGTGACAGTCCAGTGAGGGTGAGGTTGATATTTGCTCATCCAAACTATCTAAAGAGATTAAAGGGGTAATCCATGATATTCACAGCGGTGAAAAGGTTAAATGGGACAATCTGTGATATCCACAAACACTTAAAGGTAAATGCAAAATGAACTGCTAATCAGAGAAATGTTCTTATCTGTATAATTATATTCTATACATGTGCATAACTGATGTTTGTAGCGCTGTGTGCAGAAGAGCATGTTGTATAAGCCATCAACATGGTATATAGAGATACGTAGTTATCAACAGGTCATTATCGGAAGTACAAATGGATGGTATTATAGAAAGGTCAGCTAGCTATAACATGCAACACTTAGTCAGAAATAATAATAATAACTATAATTTCTGACAATCCATGATAGTCTTCTAATACCAGCCTGTAGTAAGGAAACCCTCTATTACAATACTAGACTGGGAGCAGGACACTTAACCTGTAGTGAGGAAACCCTCTATTACAATACTAGACTGGGAGCAGGACACTTAACCTGTAGTGCAGACACCCTCTATTACAATACTAGACTGGGAGCAGGACACTTAACCTGTAGTGCAGAAACCCTCTATTACAATACTAGACTGGGAGCAGGACACTTAACCTGTAGTGAGGAAACCCTCAATTACAATACTAGACTGGGAGCAGGACACTTAACCTGTAGTGCAGAAACCCTCTATTACAATACTAGACTGGGAGCAGGACACTTAACCTGTAGTGCAGACACCCTCTATTACAATACTAGACTGGGAGCAGGACACTTAACCTGTAGTGCAGAAACCCTCTATTACAATACTAGACTGGGAGCAGGACACTTAACCTGTAGTGCAGACACCCTCTATTACAATACTAGACTGGGAGCAGGACACTTAACCTGTAGTGCAGACACCCTCTATTACAATACTAGACTGGGAGCAGGACACTTAACCTGTAGTGCAGACACCCTCTATTACAATACTAGACTGGGAGCAGGACACTTAACCTGTAGTGCAGACACCCTCTATTACAATACTAGACTGGGAGCAGGACACTTAACCTGTAGTGCAGACACCCTCTATTACAATACTAGACTGGGAGCAGGACACTTAACCTGTAGTGAGGAAACCCTCTATTACAATACTAGACTGGGAGCAGGACACTTAACCTGTAGTGCAGACACCCTCTATTACAATACTAGACTGGGAGCAGGACACTTAACCTGTAGTGCAGAAACTCTCTGTAAGCATTACCAGGCACTTCAAGTCTGCAGGTACACTACATGACCAAAAGTATGTGGACACCTGCTCGCCCAACATGTCATTCCAACCTCATGGGCATTAATATGGAGTTCGTTCTAGCTTTCCACTAGATGTTGGAACATTGCTGTGGGGACC
>NC_143044.1:52180000-52195000 GCF_057628025.1 Oncorhynchus mykiss | reverse complement strand
TGTTAAGGGTGTCTGCATTTGACTTACTTTCTTCCTGCTTTGAATATTGCGTTTCTTCACCAAAGCCTTCTCCCCCTCATATTTTCCCTTCCTTTCCTTTCCTCTCTCCTTGCTTGGCTTAGCGGTAATGATCCCCCTCTCTTAGTGGATGAGGTGCCTTTCTCAGGAGCCCACTGCACCATTTGAAAATCACTTCAGAAAAGCACAAAGACCACAGGAGGATTAGACACATTATAAGTGACAGGTGAGAAACCCCCTAAAAAGAGGGAAGAAATATAACTTTGCCAGAGACAGATATCTGCTCTCTCAGGCTGACACTTTATACTTTGAAGTATTTCCCCTTTTTACTATGGAGTGCGTTTCACGTGTCACTCTATTCTCTTTCTAGTGCACTACTCCCATAGGTCTCTGGTCAAAAGTAGTGCACTATGTAGGGAATAGGGTGCTTTTTTGGGACGCAGAACAATGTATTTCTGTTCCAGTTTTTTTGCCTCCTTCCACCATGTCACTATAGGATGTAGATAAGGGGCTCGTCCCAAATGGCACCCTATTCCCTAGAGGGCCCTGGTCAGAAGTTGTATACTGTATAGGGAACATGGTGGTGTTTGGGAAGCATCCCATGCCACTATAGGATTATTGTTTAATCTGTTCCCTCAGGGATTTCCAGGCAGCGTTCAACATGATCATAATGACATTTGTCACAGCTGTCTGGGTTTCAGGTTTGTTTTATAGTACTGACTTCTGATGTACTGCGCTGCATTTCCCCAGCAGTTAGTAAATCTTGGAGTCCCTCCGTTTGGGAGTTCCTGTTCCTGAACTGTTTAGCTGATCAATTTATCTCCCGTTTCTTATCAGATTTGTATAAAAGGGTCAGAGCGAGACAGAGAAAAACTGAGAAAAAGCCTACAGAATCCGTGTCTGCGCCCTCACAGGACCGATAAGAAGAGTCAGAAAAAGAGTACACATCCTCCATCTTGGTACATCACAGAGAACATTGTGGTTATACTGTTTGTCAACGTGTCAGAGCTTTAGTATCCGGTGTCAGACTCTGAGACTGTCCTCTACTATGGACACCGTATGTTCTGAGGATGTCCTAATATGGACACCGCATTCAATGAGGCTGTCCTAAAATTGACACCGTATTTTACGAGGCTGTCCTTAAAATGTACATGTATGATCTGAGGGTATCCTAATATGGACATCGTATTCACTGAAGCTGTCCTAATATGGACACTGTATTCTCTGAGGATGTTCTAATATGGACACCGTATACTATGAGGCTGTCCTAATATGGACACCGTATACTATGAGGCTGTCCTAAAAATGTACACTGTATGATCTGAGGATGTCCAAATATGGACATCGTATTCTCTGAGGCTGTCCTAATATGGACACTGTATTATATGAGGCTGTCCTAAAAATGTACACTATATGATCTGAGGATGTCCTAATATGGACACTGTATTATATGTGGCTGTCCTTAAAATGGACACTGTATGATCTGAGGAAGTTCTAAAATGGACACTGTATCATCTGAGGAAGTTCTAATATGGACGCTGTATATATTATGTGGCAGACCTCGCCTACATAAGTAACATTGAATCACAGTATCACCACCCAGCATCAGTAAATCTTACTCCTTACAGAAGTCATTTCTTCCCTGCTAGCAAATTCCTCTTTAGAGTTACATTGTTGACATCAAGGTTTCAGCAATATTATTCCTTGAATAGTGGGAGCTTTAATTCAGAAAACTGTTATTTACTGTAGAAATCCTCAATACAAGTCTAATCTCGACATAATGGAAATGATATCATATTGGCTGAAATGTATCAAAAATGTCCTGAATTGTAATCTTTGTATTGCATTTTTAAATAGTTTATTTGATGTTTCCTTGCTTTTAGTCTGATCAGTGGTTTGATTGATTCAGTGTATTAGCAGTCTGCTTTGTTCCCCCTATCTGACAGCACCATTAGTACATCATTTGAATGGATGAATCATTTTGAGAAGGCTTTCATTTTGTGGCTTTGAAATGTGCAGTTTTACACCACAAAAGGTCAGTCTTGTCATGAAAATCTGCTCAGAAGCTTTTTATGTGGTTGATTCAGGATTGTATTTACGGTGTTTTATGTTCCGTTGTTCAATTGGTCAGGAGGGTATGGATGTCCCTCCTATCAGTTTAACATAGTTTATTATATATTATACAGTAACCCTTTAATAGGCCTAGTTATAACAAACAGTTTTTGTGTGTGTGTGTATCTGTGTGTGTGTGTGTGTGTGTGTGTGTGTGTGTGTGTGTGTGTGTGTGTGTGTGTGTATATGCGTGCCTGTCTGTGTGTGTGTGTGTGTGTGTCTGTGTACATTATAACAGACTAATTTGAGGGCATTGCCGGTGACGCAAGACTACACCTTCAGTTGTGATAGGAACATAATTCCATTCCACTCTGATATGTCGTCTCCCTCCCTCTAGGCGTCATCTGTGCTGCATGTCATAGTCAAAACTACTAAACCAGAACCTCAAGTCGTGCCAATGTTTCTCTCTGTTGCTGTAAAAAGAAATTAAGCCAAACAGTTTCCAATTGTTCACGATTCTACCAATTCCCAGAACAGCTGTATTGACAGACTAGACTAGAGGGTTTTACTTTGTGGTCTTGGCAATATTCCTACCAACTGGCAATATTAAATCTTATCAATTATTTGAGTCTAAAGCCCACTCTGCTATCCCAGTCACCCAAGACCAAGAATAACATTTGGATAAAGGGGAAGGTGAGATTATAGAAATATAGTTGATGGCAACTTTGTAGACATCTTCACAGAAAACACTTTCACAGAAAACATCTTCACAAAAAACACCTTCACAAAAAATACCTTCACAAAAACACTTTCACCAAAAAAAGTTCACAAAAAACAGCTTAACAGATAACACCTTTACCAAAAAACACCTTAACAAAAAAATCACCTTCACAGAAAACATCTTCACAAAAACACTGTCACAGAAAACACCTTTAGACATGTGTGAAGGCCAATCAGACCTGTGAACATTACTCCTAGCGGCGTACTGCAGCTTTCCATATTGTCTGTAGCCTGTGAGGTGGGGAAACACTTTTCTGCTTTTATGGATTGTGTTGCTTTTTGTGCTGTTGCTCTGTCTGCGTGCTACGTGTTGCTTGTCCAATGTTACTCTGTCTGTCTGCGTGCTACGTGTTGCTTGTCCAATGTTACTATGTCTGTCTGCGTTCTACGTGTTGCTTGTCCAATGTTACTCTGTCTGTCTGCGTGCTACGTGTTGCTTGGCCAATGTTACTCTGTCTGTCTGCGTGCTACGTGTTGCTTGTCCAATGTTACTCTGTCTGTCTGCGTGCTACGTGTTGCTTGTCCAATGTTACTCGTCTGTCTGCGTGCTACGTGTTGCTTGTCCAATGTTACTCTGTCTGTCTGCGTGCTACGTGTTGCTTGTCCAATTTTACTCTGTCTGTCTGCGTGCTACGTGTTGCTTGTCCAATGTTACTCTGTCTGTATGCGTGCTACGTGTTGCTTGTCCAATGTTACTCTGTCTGTCTGCGTGCTACGTGTTGCTTGTCCAATGTTACTCTGTCTGTCTGCGTGCTACGTGTTGCTTGTCCAATGTTACTCTGTCTGTCTGCGTGCTACGTGTTGCTTGGCCAATGTTACTATGTCTGTCTGCGTGCTACGTGTTGCTTGGCCAATGTTACTATGTCTGTCTGTGTGCTACGTGTTGCTTGGCCAATGTTACTATGTCTGTCTGCGTGCTACGTGTTGCTTGGCAAATGTTACTCTGTCTGTCTGCGTGCTACGTGTTGCTTGGCCAATGTTACTATGTCTGTCTGCGTGCTACGTGTTGCTTGGCCAATGTTACTCTGTCTGTCTGCGTGCTACGTGTTGCTTGTCCAATGTTACTCTGTCTGTCTGCGTGCTACGTGTTGCTTGTCCAATGTTACTCTGTCTGTCTGCGTGCTACGTGTTGCTTGTTCAGTGTTACTCTGTCTGTCTGCGTGCTACGTGTTGCTTGTCCAATGTTACTATGTCTGTCTGCGTGCTACGTGTTGCTTGTCCAATGTTACTCTGTCTGTCTGCGTGCTACGTGTTGCTTGTACAATGTTACTCTGTCTGTATGCGTGCTACGTGTTGCTTGGCCAATGTTACTATGTCTGTATGCGTGCTACGTGTTGCTTGTCCAATGTTACTCTGTCTGTCTGCGTGCTAAGTGTTGCTTGTCCAATGTTACTCTGTCTGTATGTGTTGCTTGTGAAATGTTATTAGGCAGCTGGCTAAAACCATCACTTTTACTGAAACGCTGATTAATGTGCACTGTTGCTGTAAAAATAAAAATAAACTCAACTGAATCTTTGTTCATTTTTATGTCTGAGACAATGTTATGTTGAAGTACGCCACAGCCCACGATTTCTTGGGTAATATAGAACATGTTGGTTGCCATGGAAACCCTTGCTTTAAAATGGATCATAGAAAAAGGTACCAGTACAGACCAAACATCACGTGACATGTTTTCAACTGAAAAGGTTGTTCAGATAACTGATGTGTTGTAGCAGACTTGGTTATTATAGTCTACAGATGATTGACATGTTTAATAACTATAATCCACATAATAATCCAAATTTCCTGTTGCTGGAGTATTTTCCTGCTGTAGCAAACTGGATCAAATGACGATCCTACACCTGTTCACAGATGATGGGATACCCAGAGAAAAGAAGACATATTTTTCAGTGTAATTGGATCATTATGTTGCACTCTGCTTTCTTATGTCAGCAAACAAAATGAAGCACATCCATCAACAGATCACATCATATAAAGGATGTTTCTCCTACAGGTAATGTACTGTTTCCACTATAGCCTATCAAACAGAAAAGAGCTGTGAGGAAAACATCACAGCACGTGCCAGTATTGCGAAATTCAAGTAATGTGACCTATGCAGGAAGCTAGGTAGGCTGGATATCTAGCTATTCATTTAATGAACAGAAGCTTTGTTTATAGCAAACGGATAGAAATCTCAAAAAGGAACGTTCAAGAAGCCAATCAGCAACTAGTTTTCCTACTTCCAGATATACAAAACACTTCAACACATTAAGAACCACTAGGTCTAAGGAAGGGTTTCTGAGTTAGACTTCAGGAAGTACGGTATGATAACATTCGACTAATAACTACAATGTTGATTTCATTCTATCTTAACTGATCTTGTTTAGTATGTAATTAAGTGCACCAACACCCTACCTCCTCGACTAATAGTTGTTGATGAAAAATAGTTTTGATAGCCAACATTAACATGGACCCAGATGACTAGAATTTAGAATTTGGAACCAACATTTGGAACTGGAATTTGAAGCTTTGGGAGGAATCTCTGGAACTCTTTTTTCTCACCCTGTTGATGTTTAATGAGTTGGCCCACAGTTGGGTCGTTTAGAGTATGAGTGACAGCTGAAGTGCCCTAAAGGATTTGTGCCCACTGTGGCCCGTTGTGACCTCGTACCCATGTGCTCTCACGCAGTGATGCCAAAGCTGCCATGTAGCAGGTGCTTACCCCAGGAAGGAGTTCTCACTTGCTGTGGGACTCAGTTGTCCCTCAAGTCAAAGCACTGTGCTCCTCCTCTATGAAACTTAGACCATCTTGACTCACCATCAGGAGAGAGGGAGCGAGAGAAAGAGTGAGGGAGGGAGAGGGAGACAAAGACAGAGAGAGGGGCAGAGAGAGAGGGGCAGAGAGAGAGAGAGAGAGACCATAAGATATAGGGAGAGAGAGAGAGAGAGAGAGAGAGAGAGAGAGAGAGAGAGAGAGAAGGTTAGAGAGAGAGAGAGCGAGAGAGAGAGAAGGTTAGAGAGAGAGAGAGCGAGAGAGAGAGAGAAGGTTAGAGAGAGAGAGAGCGAGAGGGCGAGGGTTAGGGAGAGAGAGAGAGGGAGAGGGCGAGGGTTAGGGAGATAGAGAGAGGGCGAAGGAGAGGGCGAGGGTTAGGGAGAGAGAGGGCGAGGGAGAGGGCAAGGGTTGGGGAGAGAGAGAGAGAGAGGGCGAAGGAGAGGGTGAGGGTTAGGGAGAGAGAGAGAGAGGGCGAGGGAGAGGGCGAGGGTTAGGGAGAGATAGAGAGAGGGTGAAGGAGAGGGCAAGGGTTAGAGAGAGAGAGAGAGGGCGAGGGCGAGGGTTAGGGAGAGAGAAAGAGAGCGAGGGCGAAGGAGAGGGCGAGGGTTAGGGAGAGAGAGAGAGAGGGCGAAGGAGAGGGCGAGGGTTAGGGAGAGAGAGAGAGAGGGCGAAGGAGAGGGCGAGGTTTAGGGAGAGAGAGAGAGAGGGCGAAGGAGAGGGCGAGGGTTAGGGAGAGAGAGAGAGAGGGCGAGGGAGAGGGCGAGGGTTACGGAGAGAGAGAGGGCGAGGGCGAGGGTTAGGGAGAGAGAGAGAGAGAGGGCGAAGGAGAGGGCGAGGGTTAGGGAGAGAGAGAGCTTGGCTGTTGTGGTGTTGTCTCAACAGTTAGTGAAGTGCAATAATTGCAGCTTTCTTGTGTGATGTGAGGTGACAAGGGGAAGGGATGGAACAGACTAGAGCAGGGAGAGAGAGAGGAAGCACTGCCATTTGGCACGATGAGTTTTCACACACACACACGCGCGCGCGTACGCACGCACGCACGCAAGCACGCACGCACGCACGCACACACACCACACACACACACACACACACACACACACACACGCACACACAGTGGATGGAATTAAAGAGGAGGGGTGAAGCTAGTCTTCCAAATGTTGTTCCTTCTGTTCTGTTTTTGCCTCATTTTCAGAAGAGAGAAGAGAGGTCCCAGTGACGGTTCACTTCAGTACATAACCAGACTAAGTGTTTTTGTTTTACTGATCGTCAGCCGCAGGAATCATCTCAAAGTGTTAAAGGTTGACTGCCTGAGTACTGAACAGTGAGTTTCCATCACCACCAGTTTGTCTGTATAATTTATTGCATTAACCTTAGCGTGTGAGCTGGCAATTGAAACAGCCCCCTGAGGCCAACGTGGAGACGACATCATCCCACCTTTGACCCTACTGACAAATGACAAACAGGATGTACCAAGTGATTTTAGTTATTTATTTTCTTGCTGGGTAGAATGCCGGTGTTATTACAATAATGGCCTGGAGGTCAGAGTCTCAGAGTCTCAGGGTCTGTGTGTGTGTGTGTGTGTGTGTGTGTGTGTGTGTGTGTGTGTGTGTGTGTGTGGGTGGGTGTGTGTGTGTGTGTGTGTGGGTGTGGGTGTGTGTGTGTGTGTGTGTGAGAGTTGCAGGGAGGCACCAAATTAGTGATTTAATCAACAGTTGTTCAACCTCATGTCAAATCTTATCACAGTTGGTCATTCTAAACTGTACCTGTCTCACTGGACCATGTTACACTAATCCTCTATACACACACACACACACACACACACACACACACACACACACACACACACACACACACACACACACACACACACACACACACACACACACACTCATACTCACACACACACACACACACTACCCCTCACTGAACAAGTCCTTAAGGTGCATTTCACCCTACATTTACCATTACATTGTAACCCCAGCCAGCCATCCAACCTCCCAGCCAGCCAGCTGGCTTCCCAGCCAGTCTCCCAGCCAGTCAGCCAGCCTCCCAGCCAGTCTCCCAGCCAGCCAGCCAGCCTATCAGCCAGCCAGCCTTCTAACCAGACTCCCAGCCAGCCAGCCAGACTCCCAGCCAGCCAGCATCCCAGCCAGCACCCCAGCCAGCCTCCCAGCCAGTCTCCCAGCCAGTCTCCCAGCCAGCCTCCCAGCCAGCCAGCCTTCTAACCAGTCTCCCAGCCAGCCAGCCTCCCAGCCAGTCTCCCAGTCAGTCTCCCAGCCAGCCAGTCTCCCAGCCAGTCTCCCAGCCAGTCAGCCTCCCAGCCAGTCTCCCAGCAAGTCTACCAGCCAGCCAGTCTCCCATCCAGTCTCCCAGCCAGTCTCCCAGCCAGTCTACCAGTCTCCCAGCCAGTCTCCCAGCCAGTCTCCCAGCCAGCAGTACTACAGGATGTCTTGTCTTGCACCTTGCTATCATTTGCATGGCTTATGGGCTGGCTGTTTGAAAGGTAGCTAGCGCCTTATCTTTGAGCTATATTGGCTGTGACATAATGCTTCTGGCACAGAAGTACAGTGTGGATGAGAGGGGTTAATGAATTACAGCTTATTGGCATCTGGCTCTTTCACCACATCATCGCTGCAGGGGATGGAGGGAATAGAGGAGAGGAAAAGAGAAATACATGAAGGCAAGGAGTACCGCTGTGTCCCAAATGGCATCACATTCACTATATGGTGCACTACTTTTGACCAGAGGCCTATGGGGAACAGGGTGCCCTTTGGGACTCAGCCAATATAGACTGATCAATCGTTTCTCTTTCTAGATGTATATTTTAACCTTTTTTATTTAACTAGGCAAGTCAGTTAAGAACAAATTCTTATTTTCAATGACGGCCTAGGAACAGTGGGTTAACTGGCCTAGGAACAGTGGGTTAACTGGCCTAGGAACAGTGGGTTAACTGGCCTAGGAAACAGTGGGTTAACTGCCTGTTCAGGGGCAGAACAACATATTTGTACCTTGTCAGCTTGGGGATTTGAATTTCCAACCTTTCGGTTACTAGTCCAACACTCTAACCACTAGGCTACCCTCGCTCTGGTAGGCCTATATGTTACTGTATAGTATGAACACTGTCTGTGATTCAAAGGTATTTCTGGTCTTCGTAGCCAGAGGGAGTTTACAGTGCATGGTCAGAACAGGCTAATTGCGTAGTACAAGACCTAATGGAAATAATGCTCAGCCATAGACATGTGTTTGTCTGTTTGTTTGTTTCAATGTACTGGGACAACAGACGCTGATTGACCTGTACAAGGTGTGATGTTAAAACATTGATCTGTCCTGTCCTGCTCATAACATACTGTATAGGCCCTTGCTCAGCTGCATACTGTACGGGCCCTAGCTCAGCTTTTTGTCTCAGCTGAGCTTGGAAAATAACATTATATTAAGTTAGATTTATTTTCACTTAACATTTTGTGGAATTCAATTGTTGAATAAAAGAGATAAGGTTGAATTGCTCTATTGTTGATCTAAAGAGATTCATCATCATCATCGCACTGGTGTGTTATCTCCCTGGTGCATCATCACCCTGGTGCATCATCTCCCTGGTGCATCATCGCCCTGGTGTGTTATCTCCCTGGTGCATCATCGCCCTGGTGTGTTATCTCCCTGATGCATTATCACCCTGGTGTGTTATCTCCCTGATGCATTATCACCCTGGTGTGTTATCTCCCTGGTGCATCATCTCCCTGGTGCATCATCGCCCTGGTGTGTTATCTCCCTGGTGCATCATCACCCTGGTGTGTTATCTCCCTGGTGCATCATCACCCTGGTGCATCATCGCCCTGGTGTGTTATCTCCCTGGTGCATCATCACCATGGTGTGTTATCTCCCTGGTGCATCAACGCCCCGGTGCATCATCACCCTGGTGTGTTATCTCCCTGGTGCATCATCACCCCGGTGCATCATCACCCTGGTGTGTTATCTCCCTGGTGCATCATCACCCTGGTGCATCATCACCCTGGTGCATCATCACCCTGGTGCATCATCACCCTAGTGCATCATCACCCCGGTGCATCATCACCCTGGTGCATCATCGCCCTGGTGTTATCTCCCTGGTGCATCATCACCCTGGTGCATCATCACCCTGGTGTTAACTGAGTTTTTATATGAAGTGACCCTTTGGAAATCTAGGGTTAAATCACATAGGTCGTAGTCTCCATCCGAAATGGCACCCTGTTCCCTAAATAGTGCACATCTTGCTCTATGGGCTCCGGTCAAAGTATTGCATTATATACTGACTGTAGGGAATAGGGTGCCATTTGGGATAGGTCCACAGATTGTCATCTACAGAGGACAAGATGTGTCCTTTGTGTCCTTTTACGGATATCCATTCGTGATAGTCCGGGTGACCCAGGTGACCACGTCTCCTTTTATAAATGATATATTTTCACCTGTTTTTCCATTTGGTCAGAAAAGCCCATTATCTTCCAACAGCCAAAATCCACAAGTTGTTTGACGATGTTCTCTTAACTTCTCATCTCAAAATGAACCCCCACACACATGTACAGGTACACACGCACACTCTCTCTCACACACACACACACACACACACACACATGATTTTAGCTTCTCATCTCTGAATGAACCAACTGAAAGAGTGAATAACAGATGTCTACCATCTCTCTCTGCCTCTTTATCTGGGAAGATGGAGTTGGTGGAGAGATCACACTGTAGTCTGGGTCAGCGACCATGGTAATGCATTAAGTGAAGATAGAGTTGGAGGAGAGAGCAGACTTTAATCTGGGTCAGCGACCATGGTAATGCATTAAGTGGAGTTGGAGGAGAGAGAGGACTTTAATCTGGGTCAACGACCATGGTAATGTATGAAGTGGAGTTGGAGGAGAGAGCAGACTGTAATCTGGGTCAGCGACCATGGTAATGTATAAAGTGGAGTTGGAGGAGAGAGCAGATTTTAATCTGGTTCAACAACCATGGTAATGTATAAAGTGGAGTTGGAGGAGAGAGCAGACTGTAATCTGGGTCAGCGACCATGGTAATGTATAAAGTGGAGTTGGAGGAGAGAGCAGACTGTAATCTGGGTCAGCGACCATGGTAATGTATAAAGTGGAGTTGGAGGAGAGAGCAGACTTTAATCTGGGTCAACGACCATGGTAATGTATAAAGTGGAGTTGGAGGAGAGAGCAGACTTTAATCTGGGTCAGCGACCATGGTAATGTATAAAGTGGAGTTGGAGGAGAGAGCAGACTGTAATCTGGGTCAGCGACCATGGTAATGTATAAAGTGGAGTTGGAGGAGAGAGCAGACTGTAATCTGGGTCAGCGACCGTGGTAATGTATAAAGTGGAGTTGGAGGAGAGAGCAGACTGTAATCTGGGTCAACGACCATGGTAATGTATTAAGTGGAGTTGGAGGAGAGAGAGGACTTTAATCTGGGTCAACGACCATGGTAATGTATAAAGTGGAGTTGGAGGAGAGAGCAAACTGTAATCTGGGTCAGCGACCATGGTAATGTATAAAGTGGAGTTGGAGGAGAGAGCAGACTGTAATCTGGGTCAACGACCATGGTAATGTATAAAGTGGAGTTGGAGGAGAGAGCAGACTGTAATCTGGGTCAACGACCATGGTAATGTATTAAGTGGAGTTGGAGGAGAGAGAGGACTTTAATCTGGGTCAACGACCATGGTAATGTATAAAGTGGAGTTGGAGGAGAGAGCAGACTTTAATCTGGTTCAACGACCATGATAATGCATTAAGTGGAGTTTTAAATGAAGGTGATGGTGTACCGAGTGAGTGTGTGTGCGTGTGTGTGTCTGTGTCTGTGTCTGTGTGTGTGTGTGATGTGCGTCACACCATCATCTCACTGAATAAAAAGGGCTCCCCAGTTTACTGGCATAATGGTTGGATGGAAACTTGGTTATGGAGACTAGCTATGTGTTTGTACTGTGGCACTCCACGGGGAGGTTGCTCTTCTCCCTATGTGTTTGTACTGTTGGTGTTTTGCGTTGTTACATATTTCTCCTTACACATGTGGTGGAACAGCACATACACGCTTCTTGTGAACGTCTAGTTTATATATATATATATATTTTATTTAAACAAAAACATCCAGATTGTGCGGGCGCCACTAGCTAACAGCGAATCATGGTGGGAGAAACATCTTGTCCTCCTCCATCCTCTAGGGAGGTAAATATTGTGATGTTTGGGCAGCACTTTATTCTGATCTGTCCTACATCTGCCCTGTCACGGTTGTGTTTCTGTTCTATTCTTCCTTCCTTACTAAATATTGGATTAATGTATTGATTTTTTTGGGACATTGAAGGTGAAAAATAAGTGTGGTTATCTGTGAGGGCTGTCAGAACACCCTGGGGGAGGACTAGAGCTGTCAGAACACCCTGGGGGAGGACTAGAGCTGTCAGAACTCCCTGGGGGAGGACTAGAGCTGACTGAACACCCTGGGGGAGGACTAGAGCTGACTGAACACCCTGGGGGAGGACTAGGGCTGTCAGAACCCCCTGGGGGAGGACTAGAGCTGACTGAACACCCTGGGGGAGGCCTAGAGCTGTCAGAACTCCCTGGGGGAGGACTAGAGCTGTCAGAACACCCTGGGGGAGGACTAGAGCTGTCAGAACACCCTGGGGGAGGACTAGAGCTGACTGAACACCCTGGGGGAGGACTAGAGCTGTCAGAACACCCTGGGGGAGGACTAGAGCTGTCAGAACACCCTGGGGGAGGACTAGAGCTGTCAGAACACCCTGGGGGAGGACTAGAGCTGTCAGAACACCCTGGGGGAGGACTAGAGCTGTCGGAACACCCTGGGGGAGGACTAGAGCTGTCAGAACTCCCTGGGGGAGGACTAGAGCTGTCGGAACACCCTGGGGGAGGACTAGAGCTGCCAGAACACCCTGGGGGAGGACTAGAGCTGTCAGAACACCCTGGGGGAGGACTAGAGCTGTCAGAATACCCTGGGGGAGGACTAGAGCTGTCAGAACACCCTGGGGGAGGACTAGAGCTGTCAGAACACCCTGGGGGAGGACTATTGCTGACTGAAAACCCTGGGAGAGGACTAGAGCTGTCAGAACACCCTGGGAGAGGACTAGAGCTGTCAGAACACCCTGGGGTGGACTATGGCTGACCGAACACCCTGGGAGAGGACTAGAGCTGCCAGAACACCCTGGGGGAGGACTATGCCTGACTGAACACCCTGGGAGAGGACTAGAGCTGTCAGAATACCCTGGGGGAGGACTAGAGCTGTCAGAACACCCTGGGGGAGGACTAGAGCTGACTGAACACCCTGGGGGAGGACTAGAGCTGACTGAACACCCTGGGGGAGGACTAGAGTTGTCAGAACACCCTGGGGGAGGACTAGAGCTGACTGAACACCCTAGACCCAGCTACCGGCCCAGACCAAAACCCAGAATAACAGGTTTCCTAGACCCAGAACAAATCCTCAGACCCAGAACAAAGCCCCAGACCGGACCATAACCCAGCCCAGCCCCAGACCGGACCATAGCCCAGCCCAGCCCCAGACTGGACCATAGCCCAGCCCAGCCCCAGCCTGGACCATAGCCCAGCCCAGCCCCAGACCGGACCATAGCCCAGCCCCAGACACTCTGCTTTCTGCTTGACTTGGTTTTTTGTGAACAGACACAACCGTAACCGTTGGTGAACTTAGTCTGAAAGCATCACTATTTTGCTCCAGACAGTGTCTGTTTTTGTCCTTAATGTACAAAGCAAGGGCATTCTTTGTCTGCGTCCCAAATAGCATCCTATTATCTACATAGCGTCCTGCTTTTGACCAGATCACTATGTGGGCTCTGGTCAACAGAAGTTGTGTATTATAAGGAATAGGGTGCCATTTGAAGCACACATCTGCCTCTGTTCAGGAGGCCCCTCACTTTCGGGGGTAGGGCCTCTGTCCAGGAAGACCCTCACGTTCTGGGAACAGAGGCCCCTCACGTTCTGGGGTAGGGCCTCTGTTCAGGAGGCCCCTCACGTTCTGGGGTAGGGCGAAGCTGCCAAACCTGTCAAGCAGCAGAAGACTGTCAGAATATCTCCTCTATGCGCCTTCCTTCTGAAAGAGAATAGAGCCAAGCATGCTTTGCAGAACCCATTTAATTATTCAAGAGCTAGTACCAGCCAGGGAAACAAATCCCCACCCATCCACTGATGTCAGCGTCGGCTTGCTTCTTCTCCATGCCGAGAGTAAACATTAAAACATTCAACACGCAATGGAGGAATCAGCCTCCAACAACCAGACCTGGGTTCAAATACTATTACAAATATTTCAAATACTATATATTGAGGGTAACAAGCAAGTACTTTTCAAAAGAATTGTTCAACACACAGATAGAACACAGAGAGACGTGTTAGCTGGGAGGAATAAATGATTTTAATTGACTTACAGCGTTACTCGTAGACATTTTGTCAATTCAGAAGCACCTCTATCTTCGCCCGTTTTCTTTTAGAGGTGCTGACGAACGGAGGGTGAACTATATAAAAATAAAGGAAGTTGCAAACTCTAAATATACTCCTAACAATTTAATGAGTACACCTAACCAACGTCTCGGCAACGCAGCGCCTTCTTCAGCGTGACCTAGGGTTACTTAGTACCTTTGTGCTAAGGAGACATTGGAGTCCTTTTAAAGGGAGTTTCAGTTTGTCTGATTAGTTGTATTGTGAGCTGTGGTGCTTGGGCCTGCCAGACCTGGCATGATGTTAAGTAAGAAATGACTAGCTACCAATATAAACATAGACATTTACCAGTCACCAGTCCCAACAGGGTTATAGATGAATACCAACACATAATAAATGACTAGCTACCAATATAAACATAGACATTTACCAGTTACTAGTCCCATCAGGGTTATAGATGAATAACAATACATAATAAATGACTAGCTACCAATATAAACATAGACATTTACCAGTTACTAGTCCCATCAGGGTTATAGATGAATAACAATACATAATAAATGACACCATTAAACACAAAGTTAGTCCAGGAAACTCTCCTTCTAAAGGTATTGGTAGATTGAATTAACAAAATCTGATTGAAGGAATTAAAGGGGGCTGTAGAGTTTGGGGAAAATGTGACATTCTAGCTGATTACCGTTACCTACAAATGATCCCAAATGAACTACCATTTAAGTACACACAGTAACATCTAGTAACTAATGAATGACTTAATCAACGTTTTGAGCGAGACCTATAGGCTGTCAGTTTAGTTTACATGTTATTCTCAGTCTTGGCTCTGCTTGGCTGGTTGGGACACTCTGTTTCGTTCCTTTTGATATCAGTCAATGAATTATGAATCACGATGTGTACGCAGATGGAAATGACGAGAGGACGACCCTGTCTGTCCCTCTGAGGCAACTGATATTGACAGTACTTTTC
>NC_143044.1:52097500-52175000 GCF_057628025.1 Oncorhynchus mykiss | reverse complement strand
GTTGTACTGGCAGGCGGGGGGGGGGGGGGGGGGGGGGGGGGGGTGTAAGTGGTAGACAGAATCGGTGATAGAAAGAGTGAAGGAATAAGTGACAAACGTCATGTTAAAAGTCACGAAAGAGTGAAAGAGGAAGTGATAGAGAATCGGAGTAAGAGAATGCAGGAATCTGTTGATGGACAGCATACAGTATCTGATGTCTCAAGGTCATCTTTGAGTTTTCCTCGATCTTCTATGTCATAATTAATGTCCATGTCCTTCAATATGCTTCACCCTTTTGTTAACATTTACTCTTGACTCCAATTTGTATTTGCGTGTGTGTTTGTGCGTGTGCGGAGTGTGTGTATCTGACCATCCCTCCATGCCCGTTTCTTCTCTTTCAAACCTCCTAGGTCACCTTTGTGTTCTCTGATCGTCCTCTACAGTGTCTGCTTGTTTACCTACGCAGGAACCATGTCACTTCTCTTTGGCCCACTACCAGCACCATGAATACAGGGGCAGACAGCACGTTATGGATGGGTTGGGGCAAGGCATTTATCAAAGTTCACCCTGCGTGTTTTGACATATTGTCACAGCGTTCATTTAGATGAATGCGAGGAAGAGGTTTGAGTGGATCTGCCGAGTCCCGAGAGACGTTGACAGTTCAGCTAGCTCGACGTTTGTCACGTCATGAGCTGAATGTAATGTACAGTGCCTTCAGAAAGTGTTCACACCCCTTGACTTTCTATACATTTTGTCGTGTTACAGCCTGAATTTAAAAATGATAACATTTAGATTTTTCACTTGTCTGCACACAATACCCTGTAAAGTCAAAGTGGAATAATATTTTTCTAAATTAAAAAAATAATAATAAAAAATAAGTATTCAACCCCTTTGTTATGGCAAGGCTAAATAAGTTCAGAAGTAAATATTTGCTTAACATGTCACATAATAAGTTGCATGGACTCACTCTGTGTGCAATAATAGAGTTTAACAAGATTTTTGAATGACTGCCTCATCTCTCTACACTACACATACAGTTTTATCTGTAGGGTCCCTCAGTCGAGCAGTGAATTTCAAACACAGATTCAACCACAAAGACCAGTGATGTGTTCCAGTGCCTTGCAAAGAAGGGCACCTACTGATAGATGACATTGAATATCCCTTTGAACATGGTGAAGTTATTAATTACACTTTGGATGCTGTATGAATACACCCAGTCACTACAAAGATACAGTCCTTCCTAACTAATTGGCTGGAGAGGAAGTAATGCATTACAAACTTCACCATGAGGCCAGTGGTGACTTCAAAACAGTTACACAGTTAAATGGCTGTGACAGGAGAAAACTGAGGATGGATCAACAACATTGTAGTTACTCCACAATACTAACCTAATTGACAGAGTGAAAAGAAGGAAGCCTGTACAGAATACAAATATTCCAAAACATAAATCTTGTTGTGGCAAAGCAATAAAATTGTCCTGAATACAAGGTGATATGTTATGTTTATATGTTTGCCTACTTAAATAAAGGTCAAATAAATATATATACTGTATGCAATAAAATGCAAATTAATTACTTAAAAATCATACAATGTGATTTTCTGGATTTTTGTTTTAGATTCCGTCTCTCACAGTTGAAGTGTACCTATGATAAAAATGACAGACCTCTACATGCTTTGTAAGTAGGGAAACCTGCGAAATCGGCATTGTATCAAATACTTGTTCTCCCCACTGTACACCAGGGATAATAAGTGACACCTGGAGGGGGTGGAGACAATCACAAGACAGGTGAAACATATCAGGGTGTGCCAGTACCACTCCCCCCTCTAGGGGCACCACCTGACGCCCTACCTGGGCGCATACATGGTTGACTGGCGTGTCGGCGGAAGGAAGTCGGCGATAAGGGCTGGGTCCAGGATGTCTCTAGTTGGAACCCAGTACCTCTCCTCTGGGCCGTAACCCTCACAGTCAACCAGGTACTGGAAGCCCGTGGTCGAACACCTAGGAGGCGTTTCACCATGTATGCAGGATGGCCATCAATTACACGGGGATGGGGGGGTGGGCCTGGGGAAAGAAGACAAAGAACTGTGAGACACGGGCTTAATCCTAGACACATGGAACGTAGGGTGAATACGGAGGGTACGGGTTAACAAGAGACAGACAGCAGTGGAACTCAGGACTCTAGAGATGCGAAACGGACCAATGAAATGAGGGGACAGTTTGCGTGACTCTACCTGATGCGGCAGGTCCTGTGTGGACAGCCATACCCTCTGCCCAATGTGGTAACAAGGAGCTGGAGTCTGGCGTCGGTCCGCTTGTTGACGATATCAGTAGTTGGTCTTGAAAAGTGCTACCCGAGCTGTTCTCCAGGTAAGTCGAAAGTGGCAGACAAACGTCTGGGCCGAGGGTACATTGATTTCCGGTTATTGTTCTGGGAAGTTGATACCCCATGGAGCACTCAATGGCGGCAACCAGAATGACAGGACAGCCTGGAGAAATGAGCCTTTTCCAGGACCCGGGACTGGACTGAGTTCGGGACAAACAACTGGTTAGCCAGTCCCTTCAGGGCCAGGCTGGAAACTTTGTTCCTTGCGAACCAGGGTCTCAATACCCCAACCCACTGAGGCTGCAAGGCATGAGGTAGGGAGAATGATTTCGGAGGCTGAGTGTTTGGCAGAGGAACTGTATTGGCAAGAGACGGCATCAGGCTTCACATTCTTGGACCCTGGGCGGTAGGAAATGTTGAAGTTAAATCTTGTAAACAGGAGAGCCCACCGGGCCTGCCTGGAATTAAGGCGCTTTGTTGCACAGAGATATTCCACATTTTCATTGTCGGTCCAGACCAGGAATGGCTGTTCTGATCCTTCCAGCCAGTGCCTCCACTTTTCCAACGCCATCTTGACTGGCAGGAGTTCTTTGTTCCCTACGTCGTAGTTCCTCTCTGCAGGATTGAGACGATGAGACTTGAAGGCACAGGGATGAAGCTTTTGGTCCTGGGAAGATCGCTGGGACAGGATGGCCCCCACTCCAACATCAGAAGCATCAACCTCTACCACAAATTGATGGGATGGATCCGGATGGATGAGGATGGCTGCTGTGGTGAACCGATGCTTCAGGTCCACAAAGGCTCTGTCGACAGCTGGAGACCATTTGAACGGTACTTTGGGAGAGGTGGGTGCAGAGAGGGGGGCTGCAAGGGTGCTGTAGAACTTTGCAAAACCCAGGAAATGTTGCAACTGCACCCTGGACGTAGGTTGAGGCCAATCCACCACTGCTTTCACCTTTCCAGGATCGATCTGGATTTTTCCCTCAGCGATGACATATCCCAGAAAGGAGATTGTAGAGCGGTGGAACTCACACTTCTCGGCTTTAACAAGCAATTGGTTCTCCAAGAGGCGCTGAAGGACCTGTCTGACATGAAGAACATGTTGAGCAGACCGGGAAAAAAACAGGATGTCGTCAAGGTAGACGAACACAAAACGGTTTAGCATGTCCTGGAGCACATTGTTTGCCAGAGCCTGGAAGACAGCAGGGGTGTTGGTGAGTCCAAACGGCATGACCTGGTACTCATAATGTCCGCTGGCTGTGTTGAATGATGTCTTCCACTCATCTCCTTCGCGTATCCGAACCATGTGGTAGGCACTCCCAAGGTCCAGCTTAGAAAAGTGGTGGCTCCCTGGAGAGGTTCAAAAACCGAGGAGGGGTAACAATTCTTAACCGTAATGTAATTTAGATCCCGGTAGTCAATGCACGGATGCTGGGTCTTGTCCTTTTTCTCCACAAAGACGGACGGCCCCAGTAGCCAGAGACTCCTCTATGTATTCCTCCATGGCCTTGGTCTCCAGCCCAGGTAGAGAATATAGCCTACCACGAGGTTGTTTGGTGCCTGGGAAGAGATCAATGGCACAATAATAAAGACGGTGCGGGGGAAGAGAAGTAGCCCCTGCCTTGCTGAAAACTTCCAGGAGGTCGTAGTACTCTGTGGGGACGGCAGAGAAATCTGAGACTTGACTTAAGCCCTGAGGAGGCCGTCTCTGGGAAGGCTGCGCTGCTTTGAGGCAATGGGAATGGCAGAACGGACTCCAACCCAGATTTGAACTTGTGGTTCAGTCAATAACGGGGGTTGTGTTTTTTGAGCCAAGAAAATCCCAAAACAAGAGGAACATGGGGAGACTCAATGAGGAGAAGCTATATAGCCTCATTATGATTTCCTGAAACCCACTGATTAACTCCTCTAGGGGGTGTGGGACGGTAGCATCCCACCTGGCCAACATCCAGTGAAATTGCAGAGCGCCAAATGGTGAGGGCGATGGGGGAATCGCGGTCCACCGGTAGTTCCCGAGCAGCTAAGTCATCTTTTACCACGTCAGATAATCTGTGAAGAAAGGTATCGAAAAGAGACTCCGGATTCCAGGCGGCCAACGTGCGAAAGTCAACAGCGTAGTCTGCCAAACTCCCAAATACTCCTGATGACGAAAAATGTTGGATTGTTGCTCCCAAACTGCCGTAGCCCAGGAAAGCGCCCTTCCTTTAGCGTAATAACATACTCTATCTTCCACCGATCCGAAGAAAACTAAAGATGGCTGTAGCTGAAAAATATGAGAGCACTGAGAAAGAAAACCCCAGCAGGTACCAGGATCCCCAGAATATCGCTCCGGAGTCGGTAAGCGGGGTTCTCGGGGAGCCGGGGTAGGCTGTACACAAACTCACCACTAATAAGGAAAGAGTTACTTGGTGGTTGGGGGTTCTCAGTGGTGGCAGGCTAACTCCCTGATTTGCTCCATAATAGCCTTAAACCCTTGGTAGTGGAGTTCTATCAGGGAACGAAGCCCTTCCAAAAGAAGCCCTTTCCTTTTCATCCCTCCCAATGGTGACTCCCTGCAGGGAGACAGCGTGGGGGAGCTGGTCCAAGTTTGCTGTGCCTGTCATGGCCAGGTCATACTATAAAGGCACAAGGCGAGACCCAGACGCAGACACGGGAGGCAGATGGTTTGAGTCTTGATGTTTATTAAACAATCCAACATGGGGTAGGCAAGAGAATGGTCAGGCATGCGGGTATGGAGTACAGAAAACAGGCAAGGGTCAAAAACCGGAAAGACTAGCAAAAGATAATAGAATCAGGAGTATCGGGAAAAACGCTGGTTGACTTTAAAAACATACAAGACGAACTGGCACAGAGAGACAGGAAACACAGGGATGTATACACTAGGGATAATAAGCAACACCTGGAGAGGGTGGAGACAATCACAAGACAGGTGAAACAGATCAGGGTGTGACATTGACAGAGCTTGAAGAATATTGAAAAGAATAATGGGCATATGTTGCACAATCCAGGTGTGGAAAGCTCTTAGAGACTTACCCAGAAAGACTCACTGTAATTGCTACCAATCGTGCTTCAACAAAGTATTGACTCGGGTGTGAAAACATATGTAAATAAGATATTTCTGTATTTAATTTTCAACAAGATTGCTTACATTTCTAAAAACACATTTTCACTTTGTCATTATGGGGTATTGTGTGCAGATTGGTGAGGAAAAAAATATGTTTAATCTATTTTGAATTCTGGCCTCAACACAACAGAATGTGGAGTTGGTAAAGGGGTATGAATACTTTCTGAAGGCACTGTAGCTAGAGAGATTGTTTATGTTCCAAATGGCACCCTATTCCCTATATAGTGCACTACTTTTGACCAGGGACCATAGGCCATAGTGCACTATATAGGAAATAGGATGCCTTTTGGAACACCTCCAGTGAGTGGGTGATCCCTATTATAATGTAATGTTAAATCCATGAGGCAGCTCCAAACAAGAAGCAGTTGATTTATTTAGAACACTGAATATCCTGATTCTATTGAAAAGGCTTTGGAACGTTGATCCATCTGTGATAGGATGTATCCATCCTCCTCTCCTGTGTGTGTGTGTGTGTGTTTGTGTGTGACTGAGAGATGGCGGCCAGAGCTGGCTTACATTATTCATAAGCATTTCATGTCTCAGTTATCTGTCATGCAGAGGGCCCATCAAGCAGAGAAGGTGGGTGGCTCTGTCATGCGTTTCCCCTCCCGCTGGTGAACTCAAATGAACTTGACACACACACACACATAAACATCCACTTGCAAAAGTAATATCTGTCATGTGTGTGGGTGGGCTGCGGGCCGGGTGGGGAGGGAAAGGGCAGGCAGTGCCATGTCCGGACACCTACTCACTAATATGCCCACTCACTTCTCTGTGAACAACAAGCCAAAAGACAGTTGTTTGCTGTTTGCTGTTGCTGTCCTGCGGTATTATTTATCTCACAATGCTCAAGGGAAAACAAGATTGTCGGTGCTTTGTAGACCATACAGTCCATTTCATGCTGCGGCTCGGTAACATTCACTCCACAGTCCACAGAATCAGATCATTATAGAGGTGTAACAATATCCACACAGCCATGTTATAACCGCGTTAGGGTTCAGTCTCAGTCTTTTTCATAGCCTAGGATTTCAGCTGTATTCAGCCTTGTTGGATATCATCAAAGGCCGCTGACTTTGGGGGAACTTTGCTGAGTTGTTCTGTGCACGTTTCAATCAATGGACCTTTCTTAACATTCATAGCAATGCACATACTTCCCTCAAAGTAAATAGAACAGAGAGAGAGAGAAAACAGAGCTGTCTTCTTTTTCGCCTTGTCCCAGATCTGTTTGTGTTGTCTTGCCAACTCCTATGGTCATTGTCAGTCCAAGACAATAGAAACAGATCTGGGACCAGGCTGGTCATTCTCTCTGCCTTAGCTCTAGTTGGCTGCTCACAGTATAGATCCTCTTCTGGACTTTGTCGTTTGCAGACCCTGTTTCTAGGATGGTGTCCAAAATACAGTCCACCCAGTCTCACCTCCACCCGGTCTCATCTCTCTCTTTCTCTCTCTTTCTCCCGCTCTCTCACTATTTCTCCATTGCTTTCTCTCTCTCCCCCCCTCTCTCTCTCTCTCTCTCTCTCTCTCTCTCTCTCTCTCTCTCCCCCCCCTCTCTCTCTCTCTCTCTCTCTCTTTCTCTCCCGGTCTCTTGCTTATTCTCTCTCGATTTCTCTCTCACTCACTCTCTCTTCTTTCTCTGCTTTTCTCTCTCATTCGCCCATTCTCTCTCTCTCTCTCTCTCTCTCTCTCTCTCTCTCTCTCTCTCTCTCTCTCTCTCTCTCTCTCTCTCTCTCTCTCTCTCTCTCTCTGTTACTTCCAAACACTTGCAAAGCATTTATGGCCCAACTCAGCCCAACGACACAGACACTGGGCCAACTGCTCTTGATTCAAGTCACATCAACATTCGAGCTGCCTCTCCTCTCTTGGATGCTGCCTCTCAATTGGCCAAGTCCTCATTAAAGCAAATTCAAGCGCTCCTTGTTTTTAAGTCTTGATCTGTGGTCCCCTATTCCCACTCATCTACCCCCCACAAAAAGTGGATTGGAGGTTGGGAGAATGAACAGACAAGGAGCCTCCATTCTCTTGGTCCCCTATTCCCACTCATCTACCCCCCACAAACAGGGGATTGGAGGTTGGGAGAATGAACAGACAAGGAGCCTCCATTCTCTTGGTCCCCTATTCCCACTCATCTACCCCCCACAAACAAGGGATTGGAGGTTGGGAGAATGAACAGACAAGGAGCCTCCATTCTCTTGGTCCCCTATTCCCACTCATCTACCCCCCACAAACAGGGGATTGGAGGTTGGGAGAATGAACAGACAAGGAGCCTCCATTCTCTTGGTCCCAGTCTTTCATAGAGAACCAGGATGGAATGTACATTTGTTGAGTCGGTTGCTTGGTAACAAGAAACTGTTCCTTCTTTACATTTAATTACGAATACACTTAGGGTTTTTAAAAGCCCCCGCAGTCCAAATAGTTTGCTTGATAAAAAAAACATTTTATTTTTCATTTTTATTTGGGAATGCATGAAATAACTGTAATTGAGATACGTGTACCTTGACCGTCTGAGATGATTCTCTATTGTCTATCTTCCATACACTTCACAAATAAGGCATATTACTTACGTACGTAAAATAAATCACAAACTAATTATTTTAATTGGCACCCTCCTTTAGTGACAGATATTGCATTTACGTGTTCTGCTGACAATTAATGATGAACGCAACCTCGTTCCATTCTGATGTGAAGGAATTACCTGGCAACACATTGCTTGACGAGTGCCTCAACAGGTTACACAACTAAGATGTTATACGTGTCATGCTGTATTAGATATAGAAATAGACTACTAATATCAGTATCATGTATTATATATAGAAATAGACTACTAATATCACTATCGTGTATTAGATATAGAAATAGACTACTAATACCAGGCTCATGTATTAGATATAGACTACTAATATCAGTATCATGTATTAGATATAGACTGCTAATATCAGTATCATGTATTAGATATAGACTGCTAATATCAGTATCATGTATTAGATATAGACTGCTAATATCAGTATCATGTATTAGATATAGAAATAGACTACTAATATCAGTATCATGTATTAGATATAGATATAGACTGCTAATATCAGTATCATGTATTAGATATAGATATAGACTGCTAATATCAGTATCATGTATTATATATAGAAATAGACTGCTAATATCAGTATCATGTATTAGATATAGACTACTCATATCAGTATCATGTATTATATTGTATTAGATATAGAAATAGACTGCTAATATCAGTATCATGTACTATATATAGACTACTAATATCAGTATTATGTATTAGATAGAGACTACTAATATCAGTATCATGTATTATATATAGATATAGACTACTAATATCAGTATCATGTATTAGATATAGACTGCTAATATCAGTATCATGTATTATATATAGATATAGACTACTAATATCAGTATCATGTATTATATATAGACTACTAATATCAGTATCATGTATTAGATATAGACTGCTAATATCAGTATCATATATTATATATAGATATAGACTGCTAATATCAGTATCATGTACTATATATAGACTGCTAATATCAGTATCATGTATTAGATATAGACTACTAATATCAGTATCATGTATTAGATATAGAAATAGACTGCTAATATCAGTATCATGTATTAAATATAGAAATAGACTGCTAATATCAATATCATGTGTTAAATATAGAAATAGACTGCTAATATCAGTATCATGTATTAGATATAGAAATAGACTGCTAATATCAGTATCATGTATTAGATACAGAAATAGACTACTAATATCAGTATCATGTATTAAATATAGAAATAGACTACTCATATCAGTATAATGTATTAGATATAGACTGATAATATCAGTATCATGTATTAGATATTGAAATAGACTACTAATATCAGTATCATGTATTAGATATTGAAATAGACTGCTAATATCAGTATCATGTATTAGATATAGACTGATAATATCAGTATCATGTATTAGATATTGAAATAGACTACTAATATCAGTATCATGTATTAGATATAGAAATAGACTGCTAATATCAGTATCATGTATTAGATATAGAAATAGACTACTAATATCAGTATCATGTATTAGATATAGAAATAGACTACTCATATCAGTATAATGTATTAGATATAGACTGATAATATCAGTATCATGTATTAGATATTGAAATAGACTACTAATATCAGTATCATGTATTAGATATTGAAATAGACTGCTAATATCAGTATCATGTATTAGATATTGAAATAGACTACTAATATCAGTATCATGTATTATATATAGATATAGACTACTAATATCAGTATAATGTATTAGATATAGACTGATAATATCAGTATCATGTATTAGATATTGAAATAGACTACTAATATCAGTATCATGTATTAGATATAGAAATAGACTGCTAATATCAGTATCATGTATTAGATATAGAAATAGACTACTAATATCAGTATCATGTATTAGATATAGAAATAGACTACTCATATCAGTATAATGTATTAGATATAGACTGATAATATCAGTATCATGTATTAGATATTGAAATAGACTACTAATATCAGTATCATGTATTAGATATTGAAATAGACTGCTAATATCAGTATCATGTATTAGATATTGAAATAGACTACTAATATCAGTATCATGTATTATATATAGATATAGACTACTAATATCAGTATCATGTATTAGATATAGACTACTAATATCAGTATCATGTATTAGATATAGATATAGACTACTCATATCAGTATAATGTATTAGATATAGACTGATAATATCAGTATCATGTATTAGATATTGAAATAGACTACTAATATCAGTATCATGTATTAGATATAGAAATAGACTGCTAATATCAGTATCATGTATTATATATAGAAATAGACTACTCATATCAGTATCATGTATTAGATATAGACTGCTAATATCAGTATCATGTATTAGATATAGAAATAGACTACTCATATCAGTATCATGTATTAGATATAGACTGATAATATCAGTATCATGTATTAGATATTGAAATAGACTACTAATATCAGTATCATGTATTAGATATTGAAATAGACTACTCATATCAGTATCATGTATTAGATATAGACTGATAATATCAGTATCATGTATTAGATATAGAAATAGACTACTAATATCAGTATCATGTATTAGATATAGACTGATAATATCAGTATCATGTATTAGATATAGAAATAGACTACTCATATCAGTATCATGTATTAGATTATAGACTGATAATATCAGTATCATGTATTAGATATTGAAATAGACTACTCATATCAGTATCATGTATTAGATATAGACTGATAATATCAGTATCATGTATTAGATATAGAAATAGACTACTAATATCAGTATCATGTATTAGATATAGAAATAGACTACTCATATCAGTATAATGTATTAGATATAGACTGATAATATCAGTATCATGTATTAGATATTGAAATAGACTACTAATATCAGTATCATGTATTAGATATTGAAATAGACTGCTAATATCAGTATCATGTATTAGATATTGAAATAGACTACTAATATCAGTATCATGTATTATATATAGATATAGACTACTAATATCAGTATAATGTATTAGATATAGACTGATAATATCAGTATCATGTATTAGATATTGAAATAGACTACTAATATCAGTATCATGTATTAGATATAGAAATAGACTGCTAATATCAGTATCATGTATTAGATATAGAAATAGACTACTAATATCAGTATCATGTATTAGATATAGAAATAGACTACTCATATCAGTATAATGTATTAGATATAGACTGATAATATCAGTATCATGTATTAGATATTGAAATAGACTGCTAATATCAGTATCATGTATTAGATATTGAAATAGACCACTAATATCAGTATCATGTATTATATATAGATATAGACTACTAATATCAGTATCATGTATTAGATATAGACTACTAATATCAGTATCATGTATTAGATATAGAAATAGACTACTCATATCAGTATAATGTATTAGATATAGACTGATAATATCAGTATCATGTATTATATATTGAAATAGACTACTAATATCAGTATCATGTATTAGATATTGAAATAGACTGCTAATATCAGTATCATGTATTAGATATTGAAATAGACTACTAATATCAGTATCATGTATTATATATAGATATAGACTACTAATATCAATATAATGTATTAGATATAGACTGATAATATCAGTATCATGTATTAGATATTGAAATAGACTACTAATATCAGTATCATGTATTAAATATAGAAATAGACTGCTAATATCAGTATCATGTATTAGATATAGAAATAGACTACTAATATCAGTATCATGTATTAGATATAGAAATAGACTACTCATATCAGTATAATGTATTAGATATAGACTGATAATATCAGTATCATGTATTAGATATTGAAATAGACTACTAATATCAGTATCATGTATTAGATATTGAAATAGACTGCTAATATCAGTATCATGTATTAGATATTGAAATAGACTACTAATATCAGTATCATGTATTATATATAGATATAGACTACTAATATCAGTATCATGTATTAGATATAGACTACTAATATCAGTATCATGTATTAGATATAGAAATAGACTGCTAATATCAGTATCATGTATTAAATATAGAAATAGACTGCTAATATCAATATCATGTGTTAGATATAGAAATAGACTGCTAATATCAGTATCATGTATTAGATATAGAAATAGACTGCTAATATCAGTATCATGTATTAGATATAGAAATAGACTACTAATACCAGTATCATGTATTATATATAGATATAGACTACTAATATCAGTATCATGTATTAGATATAGAAATAGACTACTAATATCAGTATAATGTATTAGATATAGACTGATAATATCAGTATCATGTATTATATATAGAAATAGACTACTCATATCAGTATCATGTATTAGATATAGACTGATAATATCAGTATCATGTATTAGATATAGAAATAGACTACTAATATCAGTATCATGTATTAGATATAGAAATAGACTACTCATATCAGTATAATGTATTAGATATAGACTGATAATATCAGTATCATGTATTATATATAGAAATAGACTACTCATATCAGTATCATGTATTAGATATAGACTGATAATATCAGTATCATGTATTAGATATAGAAATAGACTACTAATATCAGTATCATGTATTAGATATAGAAATAGACTACTCATATCAGTATAATGTATTAGATATAGACTGATAATATCAGTATCATGTATTAGATATAGAAATAGACTACTAATATCAGTATCATGTATTAGATATAGAAATAGACTGCTAATATCAGTATCATGTATTATATATAGAAATAGACTACTAATATCAGTATCATGTATTAGATATTGAAATAGACTGCTAATATCAGTATCATGTATTAGATATAGAAATAGACTACTCATATCAGTATCATGTATTAGATATAGACTGATAATATCAGTATCATGTATTAGATATAGAAATAGACTACTAATATCAGTATCATGTATTAGATATAGACTGATAATATCAGTATCATGTATTAGATATAGAAATAGACTACTAATATCAGTATCATGTATTAGATATAGAAATAGACTACTCATATCAGTATCATGTATTAGATATAGACTGATAATATCAGTATCATGTATTAGATATTGAAATAGACTACTCATATCAGTATCATGTATTAGATATAGACTGATAATATCAGTATCATGTATTAGATATAGAAATAGACTACTAATATCAGTATCATGTATTAGATATAGACTGATAATATCAGTATCATGTATTAGATATAGAAATAGACTACTAATACCAGTATCATGTATTATATTGTATTAGATATAGAAATAGACTACTCATATCAGTATCATGTATTAGATATAGAAATAGACTACTAATATCAGTATCATGTATTAGATATAGACTGATAATATCAGTATCATGTATTAGATATAGAAATAGACTACTAATATCAGTATCATGTATTAGATATAGACTGATAATATCAGTATCATGTATTAGATATTGAAATAGACTACTCATATCAGTATCATGTATTAGATATAGACTGATAATATCAGTATCATGTATTAGATATAGAAATAGACTACTAATATCAGTATCATGTATTAGATATAGAAATAGACTACTCATATCAGTATAATGTATTAGATATAGACTGCTAATATCAGTATCATGTATTATATATAGAAATAGACTACTAATATCAGTATCATGTATTAGATATAGAAATAGACTACTCATATCAGTATAATGTATTAGATATAGACTGATAATATCAGTATCATGTATTAGATATAGAAATAGACTACTAATATCAGTATCATGTATTAGATATAGACTGATAATATCAGTATCATGTATTAGATATAGAAATAGACTACTCATATCAGTATAATGTATTAGATATAGAAATAGACTGCTAATATCAGTATAATGTATTAGATATAGAAATAGACTACTAATGTCAGTATCATGTATTAGATATAGACTACTAATATCAGTATCATGTATTAGATATAGACTACTAATATCAGTATCATGTATTAGATATAGAAATAGACTACTCATATCAGTATAATGTATTAGATATAGACTACTAATATCAGTATCATGTATTAGATATAGACTACTAATATCAGTATAATGTATTAGATATAGACTACTAATATCAGTATCATGTATTATATATAGAAATAGACTACTAATATCAGTATCATGTATTAGATATAGACTACTAATATCAGTATAATGTATTAGATATAGACTACTAATATCAGTATAATGTATTAGATATAGACTACTAATATCAGTATCATGTATTAGATATAGACTACTAATATCAGTATCATGTATTAGATATAGACTGCTAATATCAGTTTCATGTATTAGATATAGAAATAGACTACTAATATCAGTATCATGTATTAGATATAGACTACTAATATCAGTATCATGTATTAGATATAGAAATAGACTGCTAATATCAGTATCATGTATTAAATATAGAAATAGACTGCTAATATCAATATCATGTGTTAGATATAGAAATAGACTGCTAATATCAGTATCATGTATTAGATATAGAAATAGACTGCTAATATCAGTATCATGTATTAGATATAGAAATAGACTACTAATACCAGTATCATGTATTATATATAGATATAGACTACTAATATCAGTATCATGTATTAGATATAGAAATAGACTACTCATATCAGTATAATGTATTAGATATAGACTGATAATATCAGTATCATGTATTATATATAGAAATAGACTACTCATATCAGTATCATGTATTAGATATAGACTGATAATATCAGTATCATGTATTAGATATAGAAATAGACTACTAATATCAGTATCATGTATTAGATATAGAAATAGACTACTCATATCAGTATAATGTATTAGATATAGAAATAGACTGCTAATATCAGTATCATGTATTATATATAGAAATAGACTACTCATATCAGTATAATGTATTAGATATAGACTGATAATATCAGTATCATGTATTATATATAGAAATAGACTACTCATATCAGTATCATGTATTAGATATAGACTGATAATATCAGTATCATGTATTAGATATAGAAATAGACTACTAATATCAGTATCATGTATTAGATATAGAAATAGACTGCTAATATCAGTATCATGTATTATATATAGAAATAGACTACTAATATCAGTATCATGTATTAGATATTGAAATAGACTGCTAATATCAGTATCATGTATTAGATATAGACTGATAATATCAGTATCATGTATTAGATATTGAAATAGACTACTCATATCAGTATCATGTATTAGATATAGACTGATAATATCAGTATCATGTATTAGATATAGAAATAGACTACTAATATCAGTATCATGTATTAGATATAGACTGATAATATCAGTATCATGTATTAGATATAGAAATAGACTACTCATATCAGTATCATGTATTAGATATAGACTGATAATATCAGTATCATGTATTAGATATTGAAATAGACTACTCATATCAGTATCATGTATTAGATATAGACTGATAATATCAGTATCATGTATTAGATATAGAAATAGACTACTAATATCAGTATCATGTATTAGATATAGACTGATAATATCAGTATCATGTATTAGATATAGAAATAGACTACTCATATCAGTATCATGTATTAGATATAGACTGATAATATCAGTATCATGTATTAGATATTGAAATAGACTACTCATATCAGTATCATGTATTAGATATAGACTGATAATATCAGTATCATGTATTAGATATAGAAATAGACTACTAATATCAGTATC
Organism: Oncorhynchus mykiss; assembly: GCF_057628025.1. Taxonomy (NCBI): domain Eukaryota; kingdom Metazoa; phylum Chordata; class Actinopteri; order Salmoniformes; family Salmonidae; genus Oncorhynchus; species Oncorhynchus mykiss. Next base: position 52,159,154 of record NC_143044.1, on the reverse strand, counting down.
ATGTATTAGATATAGACTGATAATATCAGTATCATGTATTAGATATAGAAATAGACTACTAATACCAGTATCATGTATTATATTGTATTAGATATAGAAATAGACTACTCATATCAGTATCATGTATTAGATATAGAAATAGACTACTAATATCAGTATCATGTATTAGATATAGACTGATAATATCAGTATCATGTATTAGATATAGAAATAGACTACTAATATCAGTATCATGTATTAGATATAGACTGATAATATCAGTATCATGTATTAGATATTGAAATAGACTACTCATATCAGTATCATGTATTAGATATAGACTGATAATATCAGTATCATGTAATAGATATAGAAATAGACTACTAATATCAGTATCATGTATTAGATATAGAAATAGACTACTCATATCAGTATAATGTATTAGATATAGACTGCTAATATCAGTATCATGTATTATATATAGAAATAGACTACTCATATCAGTATAATGTATTAGATATAGACTGATAATATCAGTATAATGTATTAGATATAGAAATAGACTGCTAATATCAGTATAATGTATTAGATATAGAAATAGACTACTAATGTCAGTATCATGTATTAGATATAGACTACTAATATCAGTATCATGTATTAGATATAGACTACTAATATCAGTATCATGTATTAGATATAGAAATAGACTACTCATATCAGTATAATGTATTAGATATAGACTACTAATATCAGTATCATGTATTAGATATAGACTACTAATATCAGTATAATGTATTAGATATAGACTACTAATATCAGTATCATGTATTATATATAGAAATAGACTACTAATATCAGTATCATGTATTAGATATAGACTACTAATATCAGTATAATGTATTAGATATAGACTACTAATATCAGTATAATGTATTAGATATAGAAATAGAATACTAATATCAGTATCATGTATTAGATATAGACTACTAATATCAGTATCATGTATTAGATATAGACTACTAATATCAGTATAATGTATTAGATATAGACTACTAATATCAGTATCATGTATTATATATAGAAATAGACTACTAATATCAGTATCATGTATTAGATATAGACTACTAATATCAGTATAATGTATTAGATATAGACTACTAATATCAGTATAATGTATTAGATATAGACTACTAATATCAGTATCATGTATTAGATATAGACTACTAATATCAGTATAATGTATTAGATATAGACTACTAATATCAGTATCATGTATTAGATATAGACTACTAATATCAGTATCATGTATTAGATATAGACTACTAATATCAGTATCATGTATTAGATATAGAAATAGACTACTAATATCAGTATCATGTATTAGATATAGAAATAGACTACTAATATCAGTATAATGTATTAGATATAGACTGCTAATATCAGTATAATGTATTAGATATAGACTGATAATATCAGTATCATGTATTAGATATAGAAATAGACTGCTAATATCAGTATCATGTATTAGATATAGAAATAGACTACTAATATCAGTATCATGTATTAGATATAGAAATAGACTACTCATATCAGTATAATGTATTATATATAGACTACTAATATCAGTATCATGTATTAGATATAGATATAGAGTGCTAATATCAGTATCATGTATTAGATATAGAAATAGACTGCTAATATCAGTATCATGTATTAGATATAGAAATAGACTGCTAATATCAGTATCATGTATTATATTGTATTAGATATAGAAATAGACTGCTAATATCAGTATCATGTATTAGATATAGAAATAGACTACTCATATCAGTATAATGTATTAGATATAGACTACTAATATCAGTATCATGTATTAGATATAGATATAGAGTGCTAATATCAGTATCATGTATTAGATATAGAAATAGACTGCTAATATCAGTATCATGTATTAGATATAGACTGCTAATATCAGTATCATGTATTAGATATAGAAATAGACTACTCATATCAGTGTAATGTATTAGATATAGACTGCTAATATCAGTATAATGTATTCGATATAGACTGATAATATCAGTATCATGTATTAGATATAGAAATAGACTGCTAATATCAGTATCATGTATTAGATATAGAAATAGACTACTAATATCAGTATCATGTATTAGATATAGAAATAGACTACTAATATCAGTATCATGTATTAGATATAGAAATAGACTACTAATATCAGTATCATGTATTAGATATAGAAATAGACTGCTAATATCAGTATCATGTATTAGATATAGAAATAGACTACTCATATCAGTATAATGTATTAGATATAGACTGATATTATCAGTATCATGTATTAGATATAGAAATAGACTACTAATATCAGTATCATGTATTAGATATAGATATAGACTACTCATATCAGTATCATGTATTAGATATAGAAATAGACTACTAATATCAGTATAATGTATTAGATATAGACTGCTAATATCAGTATCAGGTACTATATATAGATATAGATGGCTAATATCAGTATCATGTATTAGATATAGACTACTAATATCAGTATCAGGTACTATATATAGATATAGATGGCTAATATCAGTATCATGTATTAGATATAGTCTACTAATATCAGTATCATGTACTATATATAGACTACTAATATCAGTATCATGTATTAGATATAGATATAGACTGCTAATATCAGTATCATGTATTAGATATAAAAATAGACTACTAATATCAGTATCATGTATTAGATATAGATATAGACTGCTAATATCAGTATCATGTATTAGATATAAAAATAGACCGCTAATATCAAATCAAATTGTATTTGTCTCATGCACAACAGGTGTAGACCTTGCTGAGGAATGCTTGCTTACAAGCCCTTAACCAACAATGCAGTTCAATAAATAGTATTTACTAAATAGACTAAAGTAAAGAATAAAATGAAAAGTAACACAATATCAGTGGCATGTATTACATATAGATATAGACTGCTAATATGTCTGCCAGTGGAGCACAATGTCCCTGGTAAAACAAATTCCAAGAATACCAATCGTTGACAGACAGGCAGACAGACAGGCAGACAAGCAGGCAGACAGAAAGACTAGCAGACAGGCAGACAGAAAGACTGGCAGACAGGTAGACAGACAGGCAGACAGACAGGCAGACAGACAGAAAGACTGGCAGACAGGTCGACATTATTTAGGTTAATATTAATGCTGTGTTGAGCCGTCCAGTGCTCATCTCATTCTCATTCCCCCATCACTCAGGGTTATTGTTATTGGCAGGACATCTCTCTGATGAAATACAGGCTTCACTAAAGAAACAAAGTGCTTGTAGCTCTGCCTATAGGGAGAGAGCCTTTAGAAAGAAGAGACATGATTTCCCACCCCATCCTATCTGACTGACGAGTAGCAGCTAGCCTATTGCATTGTAGCCTATTGGACACTGGGACTCCCAGTCTCCCTGTGCTCCCCGATCTCCCAGAGCTAGCTACAGTTCAGTCATTAAGGCATAGCAGATACCACTTGATCCGTGCTCCCAGGTGTTGGGACATTTGGGAATGTCATTAATCATTCACATCACCAGACCAGCTTGGATGATGAAAACAGGAAAGGAGAAATCAGGGCAAAAGGGACGACAGAGAGAGAGAGACGGGGACAGAGAGGAAGACGGAGAGACAGAGAGACGGGGACAGAGAGAGAGAGACGGGGACAGAGACAGAGAGACGGGGACAGAGAGGAAGACGGAGAGACAGAGAGACAGGGACAGAGAGAGACAGAGAGACGGGAACAGAGATAGAGAGACGGGGACAGAGACAGAGAGACGGGGACAGAGAGAGAGAGATGGGGACAGAGACAGAGAGACGGGGACAGAGAGGAAGACGGAGAGACAGAGAGACGGGGACAGAGAGAGAGAGACGGGGACAGAGACAGAGAGACGGGGACAGAGACAGAGAGACGGGGACAGAGCGAGAGAGACGGGGACAGAGACAGAGAGACGGGGACAGAGAGAGAGAAACGGGGACAGAGACAGAGAGACGGGGACAGAGACAGAGAGACGGGGACAGAGACAGAGAGACGGGGACAGAGAGAGAGACGGAGAGACAGAGAGACGGGGACAGAGACAGAGAGACGGGGACAGAGACAGAGAGACGGGGACAAAGAGAAAGACGGAGAGAGAGATGGGGAGAGAGAGAGAGAGAGAGAGAGACAGAGATAGAGAGAGAGAGAGAGAGAGAGAGAGAGAGAGAGAGAGAGAGAGGCACAGCAGTGAATAAGTGTGCTGTAACTTGGCACAGGGAGAACAATATAATGAGAGAAAAATCTTCAGATTGATTCGTCTTCAGTTGAGCCTCCCAGAGGAAGGCCCTTATGCTGTGTCTCACAGTCTTAGGATGAGGAGGATGAAAACCAAGCAGGGATCTCTCTGCTGGTTGGGAGAGTGTACTGTATGTACGTGTGTATGTGTGTGTGGGTGGGGGAGAGGGGGGGGACAGTGTTGTTTGTGCGTATGTGTGAGTGTGCGTGCGTGCGTGCATGCAGGCGTGAGCATATGCCTGTGTGTGTGTGTGTTGATGTCTGATTAATCGCTGTAACACAGAAGTAAAATCTTGCATTATTTGGTCAGCCGCTCTGATAAAAGTTGAGGCAGTCACTGAAGAGGACTGTATATGATGTATAACCGTTTCTGGGTCTCAGTGTGATGGAGAAACAGAACGCTGAATGTATAGAACTGGACGTTTCTAGGTTTAAGATCTGATAGAGAAACAGGGAGATACAGGATTAGGAAAGACATTGGACATTCACAGTGAATGATTGAAATCGTCCTCTAGTGAGAGCAGTCTCTGTGGGATGCTTTAGAGACACCCAAAATGCTGACTGCTCAAACTTCAAATGAATGTATTGCATTTTGCATTAGAGTAAGTGTCCAGTGGGAATCAGACTTTTTAAAGGTTACATTCTGTTAAAGCATACCCAAATAATACTGTTGACTCGTCCTATACTAAAACTATTTCACTAATATTGTAATTAATTATAAGTTACTGCGCAGTTACTTTAACTTCTAGATACAACCATGCAGAGCCTTGTCTGGGCTCATTAACAGTGGCTGTTTTACATGTCTGAATACATAAGGTACAGATATTTACAATAGATTACATAAAAACAGGGGATCTTTCCACAATATTGATACATGTATTATTATTGTTTACAGTGAATTAAAATGAGTACTGTTTTCATATTGGTGTCTTCCCCAACAGCTGTGCTTCAGTGATGTCACTGGCAGTTCTTTTTTTTTTTTGCTAAGCAGTTTGTGACTAATTATTTTGTAAGAAGCTCTCAGTAAAATTGATTTGATATGATTTCTTGTAATAGCAGTCATGCCATAGGTCGACCGTGGCTAAGCAGAATAGATCTCTCTCTCTCTCTCTCGCTCTAACAGCAGCCATTTTTACCTACATATTTCCAACTCAAGTAGCTAATTGCATTGAGTGGATCCTTAGCGCCAGGAGATCTACTTACACCAGTTGAGAGGATCCCTAGCATCAGGAGATCTACTTATACTAGTTGAGAGGATCCCTAGTGCCAGGAGATCTACTTATACTAGTTGAGAGGATCCCTAGTGTCAGGAGATCTACTTATACTAGTTGAGAGGATCCCTAGTGCCAGGAGATCTACTTATACTAGTTGATAGGATCCCTAGTGCCAGGAGATCTACTTATACTAGTTGAGTGGATCCCTAGTGTCAGGAGATCTACTTATGCTAGTTGACAGGATCCCTAGCGTCAGGAGATCTACTTATGCTAGTTGAGACGATCCCTAAAGTCAGGAGATCTACTTATGCTAGTTGAGTGGATCCCTAGCGTCAGGAGATCTACTTATGCTAGTTGAGAGGATCCCTAGCGTCAAGAGATCTACTTATACCAGTTGAGTGGATCCCTAGTGTCAGGAGATCTACTTATGCTAGTTGAGAGGATCCTTAGTGTCAGGAGATCTACGTATGCTAGTTGAGTGGAACCCTAGTGTCAGGAGATCTACTTATGCTAGTTGAGTAGTTGAGAGAATCTCTAGTGTCAGGAGATCTACTTATACTAGTTGAGAGGATCCCTAGTGCCAGGAGATCTACTTATACCAGTTGAGTGGATCCCTAGTGTCAGGAGATCTACTTATGCTAGTTGAGAGGATCCCTAGCGTCAAGAGACCTACTTATACTAGTTGAGAGGATCCCTTGCGTCAGGAAATCTACTTATGCTAGTTGAGAGGATCCCTAGCGTCAGGAGATCTACTTATGCTAGGTAAGAGGATCCCTAGTGTCAGGAGATCTACTTATACTAGTTGAGTGGATCCCTAGTGCCAGGAGATCTACTTATACCAGTTGAGTGGATCCCTAGCGTCAGGAGATCTACTTATACTAGTTGAGAGGATCCCTAGCGTCAGGAGATCTACTTATACTAGTTGAGAGGATCCCTAGTGTCAGGAGATCTACTTATACTAGTTGAGTCTATCCCTAGTGTCAGGAGATCTACTTATACTAGTTGAAGTGTTACGATGTGACTGAATTACAGGACTAGTAGACGGAGGGAATCATACTACCCACATCTCCTTTGACCTACTTACTTAAAATAGGTCTACTGCTGCCAACTTCCATAACTAGCAATAACTGGAGCTGCTCTGACTGGAGACAAGTTGAATCAATTAGTGCATAAGCTTTAATAAGCAGCTAAGCAGTACTAGCAGTTTTAGGCCGTTGTAAGCAGTCATATAACAGATATAAACTTAAAATAGGTCTACTGCTGCCTTCCAAAACTAGCAATGGAGCTGCTCTGACTGAAGCAGAGTTGAGCTGTATGAGAGGACTGTATGTGCTTCTTGCTAAGCAGTTGTACAACAGTTAGAAACCGTTATAAGCAGTATATGTATACATTATAAGCTGTTGTCAATCAGTTAAAAGCAGTCATAGCAGTTATGGACAAACTACTGTATAGCTCCATAATGATGTTGACATGAACTACAGAAGTTCACTCACAAGTTATAATCATTGAAGTAGGGATCTGTAATTTCCATCAAGTTCAATTATTGTTATTTATGATATGATCTTGGTTAGATAGACAGGTAGTGACAGTAACATTTTCATTTAAATAATCATTTATAACTGAAATCAGTTGATGCCACAGCTGTGCGATGGTGTGCTCACTAAATCATGAGGTCATTCTGAGGTCATTTTAAAGTATGTTTGTAGTTCAGCTGTCTTTTGTTATGCATTCTAAACCATCTAAATCATGAGGTCATTCTGAGGTCATTTTACAGTATGTTTGTAGTTCAGCTGTCTTTTGTTATGCATTCTAAACCATCTAAATAATGAGGTCATTCTGAGGTCATCTTAAAGTATGTTTGTAGTTCAGCTGTCTTTTGTTATGCATTCTAAACCATCTAAATAATAAGGTCATTCTGAGGTCATCTTAAAGTATGTTTGTAGTTCAGCTGTCTTTTGTTATGCATTCTAAACCATCTAAATAATGAGGTCATTCTGAGGTCATCTTAAAGTATGTTTGTAGTTCAGCTGTCTTTTGTTATGCATTCTAAACCATCTAAATAATGAGGTCATTCTGAGGTCATCTTAAAGTATGTTTGTAGTTCAGCTGTCTTTTGTTATGCATTCTAAACCATCTAAATAATGAGGTAATTCTGAGGTCATCTTAAAGTATGTTTGTAGTTCAGCTGTCTTTTGTTATGCATTCTAAACCATCTAAATAATGAGGTCATTCTGAGGTCATCTTAAAGTATGTTTGTAGTTCAGCTGTCTTTTGTTATGCATTCTAAACCATCTAAATCATGAGGTCATTCTGAGGTCATTTTACAGTATGTTTGTAGTTCAGCTGCCTTTTGCTATGCATTCTAAACCATCTAAATCATGAGGTCATTCTGAGGTCATCTTAAAGGACGTTTGTAGTTCAGCTGTCTTTTGTTATGCATTCTAAACCATCTAAATCATGAGGTCATTCTGAGGTCATCTTAAAGTATGTTTGTAGTTCAGCTGTCTTTTGTTATGCATTCTAAACCATCTAAATAATGAGGTCATTCTGAGGTCATCTTAAAGTATGTTTGTAGTTCAGCTGTCTTTTGTTATGCATTCTAAACCATCTAAATCATGAGGTCATTCTGAGGTCATCTTAAAGTATGTTTGTAGTTCAGCTGTCTTTTGTTATGCATTCTAAACCATCTAAATCATGAGGTCATTCTGAGGTCATCTTAAAGTATGTTTGTAGTTCAGCTGTCTTTTGTTATGCATTCTAAACCATCTAAATAATGAGGTCATTCTGAGGTAATCTTAAAGTATGTTTGTAGTTCAGCTGTCTTTTGTTATGCATTCTAAACCATCTAAATAATGAGGTCATTCTGAGGTCATCTTAAAGTATGTTTGTAGTTCAGCTGTCTTTTGTTATGCATTCTAAACCATCTAAATAATGAGGTCATTCTGAGGTCATCTTAAAGTATGTTTGTAGTTCAGCTGTCTTTTGCTATGCATTCTAAACCATCTAAATCATGAGGTCATTCTGAGGTCATTTTAAAGTATGTTTGTAGTTCAGCTGTCTTTTGTTATGCATTCTAAACCATCTAAATAATGAGGTCATTCTGAGGTCATCTTAAAGTATGTTTGTAGTTCAGCTGTCTTTTGCTATGCATTCTAAACCATCTAAATCATGAGGTCATTCTGAGGTCATTTTAAAGTATGTTTGTAGTTCAGCTGTCTTTTGCTATGCATTCTAAACCATCTAAATAATGAGGTCATTCTGAGGTCATCTTAAAGTATGTTTGTAGTTCAGCTGTCTTTTGTTATGCATTCTAAACCATCTAAATCATGAGGTCATTCTGAGGTCATTTTACAGTATGTTTGTAGTTCAGCTGTCTTTTGCTATGCATTCTAAACCATCTAAATCATGACGCACTGATGCTCTGCAATCTTTCAACTGAATGTAAATTGTGTTGACATAGAATTTATTGATATTGAACGTTGTAGAGACACAACATTAACCTTATTCCTTAAGGCTCAATTCTAGGCTTTCAGCTACCATATTTATTGCTTAAGGCTCAATTATAGGTTTTTAACTACCATCTTTTTTCCTTAAGGCTCAATTCTAGACTTTCAACTACCATCTTTACTGTACAACAATAGTAAAGTGTATCAAAATAGATTTCAATAATTTACCAGTCAACTGCCCTGCTGCCATCCATATCCTCTCAGTCCTATCATCACCTGCCAATACTTCTGCTGGGTTTACATCCTATATCTGTCTGTGTTGCTGCTATATTCAGACATGCACAGCACTTTCTATAAGAGGATGGGCGCTGTGTGCATTTCCATAAGAAAATCAATGGTTACCTAAAGTCCATATAGCTGGATGCAGCACTGCTAAAAACAAGGATGTTTGCAGTTCCATGTAGAACCGTGTTAGGGCCATATACTGTATGAAGCGAGCCACTGAACCCTTTTTAGTTCTATATAGAGGCGTGTTAGGGCCATATACTGTATGAAGTGAGCCACTGAACCCTTTTTAGTTCTATATAGAGGTGTGTTAGGGCCATATACTGTATGAAGCGAGCCACTGAACCCTTTTTGGTTCTATATAGAGGTGTGTTAGGGCCATATACTGTATGAAGCGAGCCACTGAACCCTTTTTGGTTCTATATAGAGGTGTGTTAGGGCCATATACTGTATGAAGCGAGCCACTGAACCCTTTTTGGTTCTATATAGAGGTGTGTTAGGGCCATATACTGTATGAAGCGAGCCACTGAACCCTTTTTAGTTCTATATAGAGGTGTGTTAGGGCCATATACTGTATGAAGCGAGCCACTGAACCCTTTTTGGTTCTATATAGAGGTGTGTTAGGGCCATATACTGTATGAAGCGAGCCACTGAACCCTTTTTGGTTCTATATAGAGGTGTGTTAGGGCCATATACTGTATGAAGCGAGCCACTGAACCCTTTTTGGTTCTATATAGAGGTGTGTTAGGGCCATATACTGTATGAAGTGAGCCACTGAACCCTTTTTGGTTCTACATAGAGGTGTGTTAGGGCCATATACTGTATGAAGCGAGCCACTGAACCCTTTTTAGTTCTATATAGAGGTGTGTTAGGGCCATATACTGTATGAAGCGAGCCACTGAACCCTTTTTAGTTCTATATAGAGGCGTGTTAGGGCCATATACTGAAGTGAGCCACTGAACCCTTTTTAGTTCTATATAGAGGCGTGTTAGGGCCATATACTGAAGCGAGCCACTGAACCCTTTTTAGTTCTATATAGAGGCGTGTTAGGGCCATATACTGAAGCGAGCCACTGAACCCTTTTTGGTTCTATATAGAGGCGTGTTAGGGCCATATACTGAAGTGAGCCACTGAACCCTTTTTAGTTCTATATAGAGGCGTGTTAGGGCCATATACTGAAGCGAGCCACTGAACCCTTTTTGGTTCTATATAGAGGCGTGTTAGGGCCATATACTGAAGCGAGCCACTGAACCCTTTTTGGTTCTATATAGAGACGTGTTAGGGCCATATACTGAAGCGAGCCACTGAACCCTTTTTGGTTCTATATAGCATTGTTTCTTACACAAAGTCCCTGCTGGATGCAGCAGCCTGAAGTACACAAAAAATGTGGGTGCTTTGTGGTCCTAAAACCTTTTTGAGACCCATTAGACCCTTTTTGGTTCTATATAGTTCCATTTCCTCTAGCACTATAGATGGAGCTGTGAGGCCTGCTGGCCTACTGCCACTACCCCTGGGGGTTCACAGCAGGGGAGCTAGGCAAAACCCAGGGAAATTAGCATGGCGACTAACAAGTAAAAACGTAGTGCTTTAAAATGTGAGAAAATGAAAAGGACAGAGATAGGAAATGAAGAATTGCAGAGTGTGTAGTGTGGTGTACCCATCTTTATTGTTGTGTAAGCAGTCCCAACCGAGAGCCGCTGAAATTGATCTAAACAATCTGCCTCCACAGCTTGACAAAGTGGCTTTTGTTCACAGTGTCCTTTCTTCTCTGTTCCACCGCAGAAAACGTACTGTAGTCACACATCCACCACAGAAAACATACTGTCGTCACACATCCACCACAGAAAACATACTGTAGTCACACATCCACCACAGAAAACATACTGTCGTCACACATCCACCAGAGAAAACGTACTGTAGTCACACATCCACCACAGAAAACATACTGTAGTCACACATCCACCACAGAAAACATACTGTAGTCACACATCCACCACAGAAAACATACTGTAGTCACACATCCACCACAGAAAACATACTGTAGTCACACATCCACCACAGAAAACATACTGTAGTCACACATCCACCACAGAAAACATACTGTCGTCACACATCCACCAGAGAAAACGTACTGTAGTCACACATCCACCACAGAAAACATACTGTAGTCACACATCCACCACAGAAAACATACTGTAGTCACACATCCACCACAGAAAACATACTGTAGTCACACATCCACCACAGAAAACATACTGTGGTCACACATCCACCAAAGAAAACATACTGTAGTCACACATCCACCAGAGAAAACATACTGTAGTCACACATCCACCACAGAAAGCATGCTGTAGTCACACATACATCACAGAAAACATACTGTAGTCACACATCCACCAGAGAAAACATACTGTAGTCACACATCCACCACAGAAAGCATGCTGTAGTCACACATCCACCACAGAAAACATACTGTAGTCAAACATCTAAATGTGTTGCTTTGTCCTTCTGCGGAGTGAACTGTAATCTGGTACCATAGTGCATAAATATTGTAATGTACACCGGTGAGGACAATGTGGAGATTTACAGACAAGCTTGTTATGGCCCAATCAATCTGGTACAAGAACAGGTAATCACTATATTTACAACTACACCAAGCTAAAAACGGAGCGACACAAGCAGCATCATTGTCAACAGCAACAATAAGAGATGTCTTGTTAATCCTGTACAGACCTACTCTGGCAGCCAGTATCTACATGTGTTGCATGGTGATAGTCCACTGCTTTTGCCTTTTGTTGCGGGGATCAGCATGTGAAAATAACGAGGTCTATGGTGAGACATGTCCACACAATTTGCAATATCTTCTTGTTACCTTTGTGATCTAAGTGAAGGGATGCATCATGGCTAGGTAGCTTTGACAACCATTTATGACATGTTATGCCATTGTAATAACATTGCGTGTTATGTAGCCCTTATGAGGTTAATAACACAATATGAGTTTGACATTGTTAGATTACTTGTTAAAGTAATCCACCACAATCCAAAACAAGTAATCCTCTAACAAGTAATCTAATATAACAATTACTTGTTAGATTATACTGCACGGAACTAGAAGCACAAGCATTTCGCTACACTCGCATTAACATCTGCTATCCGTGTGTATGTGACCAATACAATTTGATTTGATTTGACATGGTTAGTCCTCTGACTCGAGCGTGCCATCCATATTCTTTCCTATGTTTAGTCAGGGTCATGTTCTCAGTACATCTATAGTATTTCCTGTTTGGTGAGGGTTATGGTCTCGGTACATCTATAGTATTTCCTGTTTGGTGAGGGTTATGGTCTCAGTACATCTAGAGTATTTCCTGTTTGGTGAGGGTTATGGTCTCAGTACATCTATAGTATTTCCTGTTTGGTGGGGGTCATGGTCTCAGTACATCTATAGTATTTCCTGTTTAGTGAGGGTCATGGTATCAGTACATATATAGTATTTTCTGTTTAGTGAGGGTCATGGTCTCAGTCCATGTAAGTAGAACATTGCAGAGAGTGATGACGCTTAGGGGCAATAGGCATCATGAAAAGTGTGACACTGATTTGACATCAGCACTCCTACTCTGAAAGGCTTTGTAAATACTGAGCCAGATCTGCATGTGATGTTTAAGGATGCATACTAAACGCCTCAGCCGTTGATGTCCTTGAACTTGTGTTTAATGAATTCTAATTACATTAGGGATAGGGAGAGCACATGAGGAGACAGCTTTTACACTTTGTTGATTAGAGTGAAAAATATATGCTCACTTGTTTATTTTTTTTGTGTTGAAAAGCTCATTAACTTCTCTCTGGCTGAATGTGGACATGTAAGGGGATGGGGAAGATGGTGAAGGGATGTTTTTTTAGTCTGTTGTTGATCAAAAATAGCTTATATTCACAGGGAGGGGATTTATCCTGATTAATCAGGACTTGTTATTCTGACATTTATCCTCCGTTCATATACAATAGAAACTGATCTATCTCTGTAGCCTACATTGATTTTCCTGATTTGATTTCCTGATGTGATTTTCCTGATGTCCTATGTTGTCCTGATCACAAACATGACTCACTTTGTAGGAATCTGTTCAGAAAATGTCTTTATCTTGTCTCTAGCTGTGTTTAAATATCAGACATGAGTTTGCTTCTTGCTTAGCCATACCTGATTTAATGAATAAACATAAGTATTGATTATTGATTATTTTATGCTTGAAATTAAGGTTGTGTCCCCCCGGAGTTGACAGAGACAGCTTAGAGACATTTTAATATTTGGATCTAATCGCTGCAAATGATTTTGATTGAATATCACCATGTCATAGATAAGCATATTGATCGTTGAACAATGTAGAGAATCAAGCTGAATTAGCTAACTTGTTGTCTTCAAAGCTTACTGTCCTTGCTGTCAGGGTAGCTGGCTTGCATGCCAAACAGATTTCTTTCAGCATATCATTTGGGTCGGTTGACCTTTCCATCATCTACTGAAATGACATTGCATTGCAGAAATAGATATGTTTTAAAACCACACCCCTTTTGAAGCCAACAGAACTTTTGCTGGAAGGCGGGCTAGAAGGAAGGAAGGCAGACAGACAGACAGACAGACAGACAGACAGACAGACAGACAGACAGACAGACAGACAGACAGACAGACAGACAGACAGACAGACAGACAGACAGACAGACAGGGAGACAGGGAGACAGACAGACAGGCAGACAGACAAACTGGCAGACAGGCAGAGAGGGAGACAGACAGACAGGCAGACAGGCAAACAGGCAGACAGACAGACAAACAGGGAGACAGGCAGACAGACAAACAGGCAGACAGGCAGGCAGGCAGGCAGGGAGGGAAACATACAGACAGACAAACAGGCAGACAGACAAGCAGACAGGGAGGAGCTCTTCCACTGCGTATCAGACAGGAACATTGACAATGATGTGATTTGGGTACAATAGGCCAGACAGGCTATTCAGGCTTAGTTTTTGAGGGGGCTTGGGAGCGAGCTCTTGAACCTTAAAACCTCTCTCCCTTGTTCATCTGCAGTGAGTTTCTCTCCAGAAAGCCAGTCAGACCTGGGTTCAAATACTTTTCGAAATCACTTTGATTACTTTAACTGTGCTATTTGATCTTGCCTGGCTTAACAAACCAATAGGATAAAGTTCCTGAAATATTTTGAATAGTACTTACACCCAGGTCTGCTCCAGCTGAGCTCCCCATCTTGCTCCTTTGCTGCAGAGCAGAGCGCCACTGAATAGACAGCAGCCATTGTATGCCCAGATAATGCTCTTCAATCTTCCCTAATATCACCAAGGCAGATACAGCTCAGAGACCTCAGGGTGAAAAGGACTTTTATTTTTCTTCTTCGCCTCATATATCGAAAACATATCAGATTAAAGGAACTGTGGGGGTATTGTACTCTGTGCTCTAATATTTCTGTCTTTAAAGGAGCTGTGGGGGTATTGTACTCCGTGCTCTAATATTTCTGACTTTAAAGGAACTGTAGGGGTATTGTACTCCGTGCTCTAATATTTCTGACTATAAAGGAACTGTGGGGGTATTGTACTCCGTGCTCTAATATTTCTGACTATAAAGGAACTGTGGGGGTATTGTACTCCGTGCTCTAATATTTCTGACTTTAAAGGAACTGTGGGGGTATTGTACTCCGTGCTCTAATATTTCTGACTTTAAAGGAACTGTGGGGGTATTGTACTCCGTGCTCTAATATTTCTGACTTTAAAGGAACTGTGGGGGTATTGTACTCCGTGCTCTAATATTTCTGACTTTAAAGGAACTGTGGGGGTATTGTACTCCGTGCTCTAATATTTCTGACTTTAAAGGAACTGTGGGGGTATTGTACTCCGTGCTCTAATATTTCTGACTTTAAAGGAACTGTGGGGGTATTGTACTCCGTGCTCTAATATTTCTGACTATAAAGGAACTGTGGGGGTATTGTACTCCGTGCTCTAATATTTCTGACTATAAAGGAACTGTGGGGGTATTGTACTCCGTGCTCTAATATTTCTGACTATAAAGGAACTGTGGGGGTATTGTACTCCGTGCTCTAATATTTCTTACTTTAAAGGAGCTGTGGGGGTATTGTACTCCGTGCTCTAATATTTCTGACTTTAAAGGAGCTGTGGGGGTATTGTACTCCGTGCTCTAATATTTCTTACTTTAAAGGAACTGTGGGGGTATTGTACTCCGTGCTCTAATATTTCTGACTTTAAAGGAGCTGTGGGGGTATTGTGCTCCGTGCTCTAATATTTCTGACTTTAAAAGGAGCTGTGGGGGTATTGTACTCCGTGCTCTAATATTTCTGACTTTAAAAGGAGCTGTGGGGGTATTGTACTCCGTGCTCTAATATTTCTGACTTTAAAAGGAGCTGTGGGGGTATTGTGCTCCGTGCTCTAATATTTCTTACTTTAAAGGAGCTGTGGGGGTATTGTGCTCCGTGCTCTAATATTTCTGACTTTAAAGGAGCTGTGGGGGTATTGTACTCCGTGCTCTAATATTTCTGACTTTAAAGGAACTGTGGGGGTATTGTACTCCGTGCTGTAATATTTCTGACTTTAAAGGAACTGTGGGCGTATTGTACTCCGTGCTCTAATATTTCTGACTTTAAAGGAACTGTGGGCGTATTGTACTCCGTGCTCTAATATTTCTGACTTTAAAGGAGCTGTGGGGTTATTGTACTCCGTGCTTTAATATTTCTGACTTTAAATGGGCTTTTGGATCTGGTCCGTCAATTCAAAATGTTGTTGTCCGTCGCTTGGCAGTGACACCGGGGCGTTTGAAATGCCAACAGGCAACAGGCTTATACGTTATGACTAATACATAGTCCATGTTATAAAGACAGGCTTATACATTATGACTAATACATAGTCCATGTTATAAAGACAGGCTTATACATTATGACTAATACATAGTCCATGTTATAAAGACAGGCTTATACATTATGACTAATACATAGTCCATGTTATAAAGACAGGCTTATATGTTCTGACTAATACATAGTCCATGTTATAAAGACAGGCTTATACGTTCTGACTAATACATAGTCCATGTTAAAAAGAGGGAGGGACCATCAAGGCTGTTGTACTGTACAACTTGATTTAATTGAGTTTGTTTGACAATTGTTACCAAAGACTTAATATTGGGGACATGGTAACCTGCAGGGGCTAGGCCTCTGTCCCAAATGGCACCCTGTTCTCAAATGTAGTGCACTACTTTTGACCAGAGCCCTATGGGATACCCTATGGGCCCTGTTCAAAAGTAGTGCACTATATAGGGAATAGGGTGCCATTTGGGACACAGTTTAGCTGTGTGGTATGGTAATCAATTATTTACATTGGGCCGACAGTGGAGATTTTGTATGGCTAATTGAACACATTAATGGTGCATGGCTCTGTGGCTGGGCGACTGAGACGTTCACATTAAGAAACAATTAATTTTCAATACTTACGCCACTCTTGGCTGCCTCCACAGCTCCCAGTATAACAAGGAGCTGCATGGGCATCCATTTCCAGCTTTGTTTGGATGGCGTGCAGGGCAGAGCGTGCAGGGCAGAGCGTTCAGGGCAGAGCGTTCAGGGCAGAGCGTTCAGGGCAGAGCGTGCAGGGCAGAGCGTGCAGGGCAGAGCGTGCAGGACGTGCAGGGCAGAGCGTTCTGGGCAGAGCGTGCAGGGCAGAGCGTTCTGGGCAGAGCGTGCAGGGCAGAGCGTTCTGGGCAGAGCGTGCAGGGCAGAGCGTGCAGGGAAGAGCGTGCAGGGCAGAGCGTTCTGGGCCATACATGGAAAACGGACTGCAGTAGAACGCATTATATTTTCCCCTGGAGATTGTAAACAGTTTGTCCCTATTGAACCAACGGCCATTTCCATTCCGTCATGCGTATGGAACATGTTGTTATTCAGTCTTGACCTCTCCGATCTCTAATAAACGGTGTCCGTGGTACATCGTGGACCCTATGTGACAGTCTGAACCACAGGTGGTTCAACTTGCCTACCTGGTTAAGTAAAGGTGAAATAAAATAAATAAATTAAAAACTGTGACTGTAATCAGTTCCGCTACAAGAAACAGTATTGTTTATCAGATTACAGATACTTAAAACAAAACAACATGATTTCTTCTTGGATTACTTTTAAAATCAGAAAGGATGTTTGTGAAAAGCTACATTATACGTTATGTGTTGAAGGTACTGAACTGTATGTTCAAGCAGTTGGCAAACAGTTCAGACACTCATCGGTACAACACAAGACATGCAATTAGAGGTGATCCAACAGTACCCAGGTCCAGAACAGAAGCTGGGAAACACACAGTATCATGACTACATGGAACTCTCTGGTAACCCAGGTAACTCTAGCTAGCAATAAAACCAGATAAAGAACACCTTACTGCACAAAGGGGCCTGTGAAGAGACACAGCCATTTCATAAATATTGTATTGTAATTGCACAGTACTATGTATTAGACCTAGATATGGTGTGTATCTACTGATATGTAGACTATGTGTGATGTTTTAAATGCATGTAGTTCAGTCCTGAACTATGCAATATGTCATGTTTCATTGTGGACACCAGGAAGAGTAGCTGCTGCTTTTGCAGGGCTAATGGGGATCCTAATAAATACCAATACCAAATGACAACTTTCTGTTTTGTCAATTACATTCAATTCACCATGGAAAAAAAGTGCAAGTTTAAGTTTGTTCCACTTGAATGAGTCTGACAAAAAGTCAGACACCACTATGATGACATATCAAATGATGGCCACAAGTCAGAGACCACTATGATGACATATCAAATGATGGCCACAAGTCAGAGACCACTATGATGACATATCAAATGATGGCCACAAGTTAGAGAGCACTATGATGACATATCAAATGATGGCCACAAGTCAGAGACCACTATGATGACATATCAAATGATGGCCACAAGTCAGAGACCACTATGATGACATATCAAACGATGGCCACAAGTCAGAGACCACTATGATGACATATCAAATGATGGCCACAAGTCAGAGACCACTATGATGACATATCAAATTATGGCCACAGGTCAGAGACCACTATGATGACATATCACATTATGGCCACAAGTCAGAGACCACTATGATGACATATCAAATTATGGCCACAAGTCAGAGACCACTATGATGACATATCAAATTATGGCCACAAGTCAGAGACCACTATGATGACATATCAAATTATGGCCACAAGTCAGAGACCACTATGATGACATATCAAATGATGGCCACAAGTTAGAGACTACTATGACATATCAAATGATGGCCACAAGTCAGAGACCACTATGATGACATATCAAATGATGGCCACAAGTCAAAGACCACTATGATGACATATCAAATTATGGCCACAAGTCAGAGACCACTATGATGACATATAAAATGATGGCCACAAGTTAGAGACCACTATGACATATCAAATGATGGCCACAAGTTAGAGACTACTATGACATATCAAATGATGGCCACAAGTTAGAGACTACTATGACATATCAAATGATGGCCACAAGTCAAAGACCACTATGATGACATATCAAATTATGGCCACAAGTCAGAGACCACTATGATGACATATCAAATGATGGCCACAGGTCAGAGACCACTATGACATATCAAATGATGGCCACAAGTTAGAGACTACTATGACATATCAAATGATGGCCACAAGTCAGAGACCACTATGATGACATATCAAATGATGGCCACAAGTCAGAGACCACTATGATGACATATCAAATGATGGCCACAGGTCAGAGACCACTATGACATATCAAATGATGGCCACAAGTTAGAGACCACTATGATGACATATCAAATGATGGCCACAGGTCAGAGACCACTATGATGACATATCAAATGATGGCCACAAGTCAGAGACCACTATGATGACATATCAAATGATGGCCACAAGTTAGAGAGCACTATGATGACATATCAAATGATGGCCACAAGTCAGAGACCACTATGATGACATATCAAATGATGGCCACAAGTCAGAGACCACTATGATGACATATCAAACGATGGCCACAAGTCAGAGACCACTATGATGACATATCAAATGATGGCCACAGGTCAGAGACCACTATGACATATCAAATGATGGCCACAAGTTAGAGACCACTATGATGACATATCAAATGATGGCCACAGGTCAGAGACCACTATGATGACATATCAAATGATGGCCACAAGTCAGAGACCACTATGATGACATATCAAATGATGGCCACAAGTTAGAGAGCACTATGATGACATATCAAATGATGGCCACAAGTCAGAGACCACTATGATGACATATCAAATGATGGCCACAAGTCAGAGACCACTATGATGACATATCAAACGATGGCCACAAGTCAGAGACCACTATGATGACATATCAAATGATGGCCACAAGTCAGAGACCACTATGATGACATATCAAATTATGGCCACAGGTCAGAGACCACTATGATGACATATCACATTATGGCCACAAGTCAGAGACCACTATGATGACATATCAAATTATGGCCACAAGTCAGAGACCACTATGATGACATATCAAATTATGGCCACAAGTCAGAGACCACTATGATGACATATCAAATGATGGCCACAAGTTAGAGACTACTATGACATATCAAATGATGGCCACAAGTCAGAGACCACTATGATGACATATCAAATGATGGCCACAAGTCAAAGACCACTATGATGACATATCAAATTATGGCCACAGGTCAGAGACCACTATGATGACATATCACATTATGGCCACAAGTCAGAGACCACTATGATGACATATCAAATTATGGCCACAAGTCAGAGACCACTATGATGACATATCAAATTATGGCCACAAGTCAGAGACCACTATGATGACATATCAAATGATGGCCACAAGTTAGAGACTACTATGACATATCAAATGATGGCCACAAGTCAGAGACCACTATGATGACATATCAAATGATGGCCACAAGTCAAAGACCACTATGATGACATATCAAATTATGGCCACAAGTCAGAGACCACTATGATGACATATCAAATGATGGCCACAAGTTAGAGACCACTATGACATATCAAATGATGGCCACAAGTTAGAGACTACTATGACATATCAAATGATGGCCACAAGTTAGAGACTACTATGACATATCAAATGATGGCCACAAGTCAAAGACCACTATGATGACATATCAAATTATGGCCACAAGTCAGAGACCACTATGATGACATATCAAATGATGGCCACAGGTCAGAGACCACTATGACATATCAAATGATGGCCACAAGTTAGAGACTACTATGACATATCAAATGATGGCCACAAGTCAGAGACCACTATGATGACATATCAAATGATGGCCACAAGTCAGAGACCACTATGATGACATATCAAATGATGGCCACAGGTCAGAGACCACTATGACATATCAAATGATGGCCACAAGTTAGAGACCACTATGATGACATATCAAATGATGGCCACAGGTCAGAGACCACTATGATGACATATCAAATGATGGCCACAAGTTAGAGAGCACTATGATGACATATCAAATGATGGCCACAGGTCAGAGACCACTACGATGACATATCAAATGCGTTTGATGGTTCCTTTTTGTCTTCTTCTAATGCATCTTAAGGGAAAAGTAATCCAAAAGTAGCTACAAGTAATCACATTATGTTATTGAGTTTGGGGTATTTCAAAAGTTATGTTACTGATTTTGGACAGGTAACCAGAAACTGTAACAGATTACATTTAGAAAGTAATCTACCCAACCCTGGAATGTTATACAGTAGTTTAGGCAAATGGGACATATATCCTATCACGTTCAATACTTGACTTAGTGGGAAAAGAATGTTCGACACACTTGTGATATTTTCACACCCCCTCAGAAACCCCACACCTGCCATTCACCCTCTCTTGGCACTTCCTATTCAGGCAGCACTTCCCAGTAAAAATGAATACAATTGTCAATACGACCAAGAATGGTTGTGTGGGAAAATCTATAACTACCACTATGTAATGAGAGTGAGAGTATTAGTTTAAGCCGAATTAAAACAACAAAACAATAGTAGTCCTTCATGTCACTGGAGGAGAAGGGAAGGGAATTGGTGAGAGGGAGAGAGATGGGAGGGGAATTGTTGAGAGGAAGGGTGATGGGAGGGGAATTGCTGAGAGGAAGGGTGATGGGAGGGAAATTGGTGAGAGGAAGTGTGATGGGAGGGGAATTGGTGAAAGGAAGAGAGATGGGAGGGGAATTGATGAGAGGAAGGGAGATGGGAGGGGAATTGGTAAGAGGAAGAGAGATGGGAGGGGCATTGGTGAGAGGAAGGGAGATGGGAGGGGAATTGGTAAGAGGAAGAGAGATGGGAGGGGAAATGGTGAGGAAGAGAGATGCGAGGGGAATTGGTGAGAGGAAGGGAGATGGGAGGGGAATTGGTGAGAGGAAGGGTGATGGGAGGGGAATTGGTGAGAGGAAGGGTGATGGGAGGGGAATTGGTGAAAGGAAGGGAGATGGGAGGGGAATTGGTGAGAGGAATTGATGAGAGGGAGAGAGATGGGAGGGGAAATGATGAGAGGAAGGGAGATGGGAGGGGCATTGGTGAGAGGAAGGGAGATGGGAGGGGAATTGGTAAGAGGAAGAGAGATGGGAGGGGAAATGGTAAGAGGAAGGGAGATGGGAGGGGAATTGGTGAGGAAGAGAGATGCGAGGGGAATTGGTGAGAGGAAGGGAGATGGGAGGGGAAATGGTAAGAGGAAGAGAGATGGGAGGGGAATTGGTGAGAGGAAGGGAGATGGGAGGGGAATTGTTAAGTGGAAGAGAGATGGTAGGGGAAATGGTGAGGAAGAGAGATGCGAGGGGAATTGGTGAGAGGAAGGGAGATGGGAGGGGAATTGGTGAGAGGAAGGGTGATGGGAGGGGAATTGGTGAGAGGAAGGGTGATGGGAGGGGAATTGGTGAAAGGAAGGGAGATGGGAGGGGAATTGGTGAGAGGAATTGATGAGAGGGAGAGAGATGGGAGGGGAATTGATGAGAGGAAGGGAGATGGGAGGGGCATTGGTGAGAGGAAGGGAGATGGGAGGGGAATTGGTAAGAGGAAGAGAGATGTGAGGGGAAATGGTAAGAGGAAGGGAGATGGGAGGGGAATTGGTGAGGAAGAGAGATGCGAGGGGAATTGGTGAGAGGAAGGGAGATGGGAGGGGAAATGGTAAGAGGAAGAGAGATGGGAGGGGAATTGGTGAGAGGAAGGGAGATGGGAGGGGAATTGTTAAGTGGAAGAGAGATGGTAGGGGAAATGATAAGAGGAAGGTTGGAAAGTCATACAGAAATGTCTTTGTATGTTGAGAAGAGGGGTTTGGAACTTAGAAAACGTGTCTGTATCTAGGATTCTCGTCTTGTAATGAGACTGGGTGTATTTTATTTAATTGAACCTTTATTTAACTTGGCAAGTCAGTTAAGAACAAATTCTCATTTACAATGACAGCCTAGGAACAGTGGCCTTGTTCAGGGGCAGAACGACAGATTGTTACCCTGTCAGCTCGGGGATTCGATCTAGCAACCTTGTGGTTACTGGCCCAACACTCTATCCACTAGACTACCTGCCACCCCGTGTGTAAAGTGGGTTAAAAATTTAATACATTCAACGTTTGAAAAGAAAGAGAGAAAAAAACCATTATAGATTGTAGCCTATGTCCTCATTTGCATAGCATAAAGCCACGGTCCCTGGAAGTTTCACTAGAGTTGCTACGATTGATTGTCTGTTTGTGTTTGGGATGTTTAATGTCTGGGAAGCATGATCCTATTACGGATAGGAATCTGAACAAAGTATGTTACTTTGTATACAACATTATAGACCATCTCTGATTTCAATACCTCTGGGGTCTGGAGCGTTGTGCCTTTCTAACGGAGCACTCTAGGTAACGTTAGATGTGTTAGCTAGTGTCTACAACACCTCCTGCTACAGTACTGGAGCCAGGGCCTGGATTCATGGCATGTCTCAGAGTAGGAATGCTGATTTAGGATCATGTTTTTCCTCTTAGATCATAGTTAATGATATTACATGGATATTACACCTGAGCATCATAGTTAATGATATTACACCTGATCATAGATCAGCATAAGTACTCTGGAATGCTGTATGGATACAGCCCCGAGTACACATCTCAGATTACTATCTAGCTTCAGGCTATGAAATTCATGACCTAACTACACATCTCAAGTTACTATCTAGCTTCAGGCTATGAAATTCATGACCTAACTACACATCTCAGATTACTATCTAGCTTCAGGCTATGAAATTCATGACCTAACTACACATCTCAGGTTACTATCTAGCTTCAGGCTATGAAATTCATGACCTAACTTCACATCTCAGATTACTATCTAGCTTCAGGCTATGAAATTCATGACCTAACTACACATCTCAGATTACTATCTAGCTTCAGGCTATGAAATTCATGACCTAACTACACATCTCAGGTTACTATCTAGCTTCAGGCTATGAAATTCATGACCTAACTACACATCTCAGATTACTATCTAGCTTCAGGCTATGAAATTCATGACCTAACTACACATCTCAAGTTACTATCTAGCTTCAGGCTATGAAATTCATGACCTAACTACACATCTCAGGTTACTATCTAGCTTCAGGCTATGAAATTCATGACCTAACTACACATCTCAGGTTACTATCTAGCTTCAGGCTATGAAATTCATGACCTAACTACACATCTCAGGTTACTATCTAGCTTCAGGCTATGAAATTCATGACCTAACTACACATCTCAGGTTACTATCTAGCTTCAGGCTATGAAATTCATGACCTAACTACACATCTCAGGTTACTATCTAGCTTCAGGCTATGAAATTCATGACCTAACTACACATCTCAGGTTACTATCTAGCTTCAGGCTATGAAATTCATGACCTAACTACACATCTCAGGTTACTATCTAGCTTCAGGCTATGAAATTCATGACCTAACTACACATCTCAGGTTACTATCTAGCTTCAGGCTATGAATCTGGCGGGGGAACCAAAAAGTGTTAGTCTGGATTTCAGCAATATGTGGACGTTGCCAGGCAGTATATTTTTATCTTGTAGTTAGGTTTGTTATATTTTCATGCATATTTGGTGTCATCGGTTAGTTGTGTGGTGTTGTTTTTGATATGACTGACATCGCCCTAGCAGTCTAGCTGGTGCTCCCTCCCTCCCACCTTCTCTTTCCCTTCCCTTTTCAACTGTCCGCAGGCCGCCTCTCATGACGCTCTAAAAAGCAGTTTCATATTCATCAAAACAGTTTGAGGACAAAGAGAAAAGAGAGATGTAATCTATTATATGAAATAAGTTCTCCTTAATGGCATTACAAAAAGGGATCCTTTTCATCGCAAATGGAAAATTGTGCTTTGAGGCTTTCATTAAAATTCATGACATTTTCAAGACGGAGCAAGACGTCCTTGTTTGGTGTGAAGCTGCTTTTCCCTCTCTCTCCTGTATTGATCCAATGAAATGCTAGTACATCGTGTCGTCTACTTGCTCTGAAGTCTGCCGTTCGGTCTACAAATTGACCCTGTGAGTTTTTCAATGTTGATTCATGTTAAAATATATACAAAGTGAGGTCGACTAATAATGTTACTATAGATACAGTTGTATTTACAGAGTATCTTAGGGTGTGTAGACTGGAGTGGCTGGCATACTACTGTCCTTTATAGCAGCATCATAACTCACCACAGTCTATCATGTATTTGCTGTCAAACTGGTTTACATGTTATTGGTTACTTGGAGGTTTCTTCCCTTCATTCCTTTATAGCACCATGCAACCAGGATCACCTAGAGTGTGGTAATATTGGTATTAGTCCAGCACAGAATACTGTGTGTCAACATATAGTTTTAAACTAGGTGTACTATATACTCTAGTTGTCATTCCCCAACGTGTTGCGTCCGTTGTTGGAATTAGACCAAGGTGCAGCGTGGTAGGCGTACATCATTCCTTTATTAATGAACACCAAGAAAAAAATATACAAATACAAACAAACGTAAAGCTCTGTAGCGCTAAACAGCAACGATACAAAAAAACAAGATCCCACAAACTCAGGTGGAAAACAGGCTGCCTAAGTATGATCCCCAATAAGAGACAACGATAGACAGCTGCCTCTGAATGGGAACCATACCCGGCCAACAAAGAAATAGAACACATAGATTTGCCAACCCAAGTCACACCCTGACCTAACCAAATAGAGAATAAAAAGGCTCTCTAAGGTCAGGGCGTGACACAATGTCTATATATAGTTTTAAACTAGTTGTACTACATACTCTAGTTATCATTCCCCATTGTCTATATATAGCAACACTTTCAACCTGACCATTTTTTTTCACCTTTATTTAACCAAGTAGGCCAGTTGAAAACAAGTTCTCATTTACAACTGCGACCTGGCCAAGATAAAGCAAAGCAGTGCGACACAAACAACACAGAGTTACACATGGAATAAACAAACATACAGTCAATAATACAGTATAAAAAGTCTATATACAGTGTGTGTGTGACTCTGGCCAGGGCGTGTGACAGTGTGCATTACACAGGAAAGGGAGATGGTTCTGCCTATACGTGCACACTGGGCAGAGATGGGTCTGAGGGCCACACACACTACAACAACAACAACAACATCAACATGGGTGGCCTGCTGAGGCTGAAATGACAAAATCTATACACAGTGTGTGCAAATGTGGTAAGATTAGGGAGGTAAGGCAATAAATAGGCCATAGTGGCGAAATAATTCCAATCTAGCATTAACACTGGAGTGATAGATGTGCAGAAGATGAATGTGCAGGTAGAGATACTGGGGTGCAAAGGAGAAAAAAAACAATAAAACAAATATGGGGATGAGGTAGTTGGTTGGGCTATTTACAGATGGGCTGTGTATAGGTGCAATGAGCTGTAAGCTGCTCTGAAAGCTGATGCTTAAAGTTAGTGAGGAAGATATAAGAATCCAGCTTCAGTGATTTTTGAATTTCGTTCCAGTCATTGGCAGCAGAGAACTGGAAGGAAAGG
Source organism: Oncorhynchus mykiss (assembly GCF_057628025.1). NCBI lineage: Eukaryota > Metazoa > Chordata > Actinopteri > Salmoniformes > Salmonidae > Oncorhynchus > Oncorhynchus mykiss. The sequence continues at coordinate 52,132,800 of NC_143044.1, read as the reverse complement.
CGGCCAAAGTAGGAGTTGGCTTTGGGGATGACCAGTGAAATATACCTGCTGGAGCACGTGCTACGGGTGGGTGCTGCTATGGTGACCAGTGAGCTGAGATAAGGCAGGGCTTTACCTATCAAAGACTTATAGATGACCTGGAGCCAGTAGGTTTGGCAACGAATATGAAGCAAGGGCCAGCCAACGAGAGCATACAGGTCACAGTGGTGGATAGTATATGGGGCTTTGGTGACAAAACAGATGGCACTGTGATAGACTACATCCAGTTTGCTGAGTAGAGTGTTGGAGACTATTTTGTAAATGACATTCTCGAAGTCAAGGATCGGTAGGATAGTCAGTTTTACGAGGGTATGTTTGGCAGCATGGGTGAAGGATGCTTTGTTGCGAAATAGGAATCTGATTCTAGATTTAATTTTGGATTGGAGATGCTTAGTGTGAGTCTGGAAGGAGAGTTTACAGTCTAACCAGACAGCTAGGTATTTGTAGTTGTCCACATAATCTAAGTCAGAACTGTCCAGAGTGATGCTAGACGGGCGGGCGGGTGTGGGCAGCGATCGGTTGAAGAGCATGCATTTGGTTTTACTTGCATTTAAGAGCAGTTGGAGGCCACGGAAGGAGTGTTGTATGGTACTGAAGCTCGTCTGGAGGTTTGTTAACACAGTGTTCAAATAAGGGCCAGATGTATACAGAATGGTGTCGTCTACATAGAGGTGGATCAGAGAATCACCAGCAGCAAGAGCGACATCATTGATGTATACAGAGAAAAAAGTCAGCCCGAGAGTTGAACCCTGTGGCACCCCCATAGAGACTGCCAGAGGTCCGGACAACTGGTCCTCTGATTTGACACACTGAACTCTATCATAGAAGTAGCTGGTGAACCAGGTGAAGAAGTCATTTGAGAGACCAAGGCTGTTGAGTCTGCTGAAAAGAATGCGGTGATTGACGGAGTCAAAAGCCTTGGCCAGGTCGATGAAGATGGCTGCACAGTATTGTCTTTTATCGATGGCGGTTATGATATCGTTAAGACCTTGAGCGTGGCTGAGGTGCAACCGATGACCAGCTTGGAAACCAGATTGCATAGCAGAGTAGGTAAGGTGGGATTCGAAATGGTTGGTGATCTGTTTGTTAACTTGGCTTTCGAAGACCTTAGAAAGGCAGGGTAGGATAGATATAGGTCTGTAACAGTTTGGGTCTAGAGTGTCTCCCCCTTTGAAGAGGGGGATGACTGCGGCAGCTTTTCAATCTTTAGGGATCTCAGACGATACAAAAGAGAGGTTGAACAGGCTAGTAATAGGGATTGCAACTTTTGCAGCAGGTATAATTTTAGAAAGAGATGGTCCAGATTGTCTAGCCCAGCTGATTTGTAGGGGTCCAGATTTTGCAGCTCTTTCCGAACATCAGCTATCTGAATTCGGGTGAAGGAGAAATGGGGAGGCTTGGGCAAGTTGCTGTGGCAGGTGCAGAGCTGTTGACCAGGGTAGGGGTAGGCAGGTCGAAACCATGGCCAGCTGTAGAAAAATTCTTATTGAAATGTTCGATATCGTAGATTTATCGGTGGTGACAGTGTTTTCTAGCCTCAGTGCAGTGGGGAGCTGGGAGGAGGTGCTCTTATTCTCCATGGATTTTACAGTGTCCCAGAACTTTTTGGAGTTTGTGCTACAGGATGTACATTTCTGTTTGAAAAAGCTAGCCTTTGCTTTCCTAACTGCCTTACACCTAATGTCTGAAGCTGTAACTTGGATGACATGTAGATGTAAAAAGATACAGCGTCCCACTTGTGTTCCATGCCTGAGGAAAGGCTCTTCAACAGCTTATGTAAGTAATGCTGCAAACCCTCCTCCTCATACACACTTGGTTGCTTTGACATCACAGTGTTAGTTTCCCTAGAAATGCAGTATAGGCCTACTCTTATGAAGGGTTCTTCAGCTGTCCCTGTATGAGAACCCATTTTGAGTCCAGGTATAACCCTTTTTTCTAAGACTGTATCACTTTCAACATTACTACTTTGATTTTCCCTCCATTGTACTCTTACTCTTCAGGCAGTTAGAGTTAGTTTGATATCCCATTGTACTGTTCCTCCTCGGTATCAGTCAGTGAAAGTTAGTTTGATATCCCATTGTACTGTTACTCTTCAGTCAGTTAATGTTAGTTTGATATCCCATTGTACTCTTACTCATCAGTATCAGTCAGTGAAAGTTAGTTTGATATCCCATTGTACTCTTACTCTTCAGTATCAGCCAGTTAGAGTTAGTTTGATATCCCATTGTACTCTTGCTCTTCAGTATCAGTCAGTTAAAGGTAGTTTGATATCCCATTGTACTCTTACTCTTCAGTATCAGCCAGTTAGAGCTAGTTTGATATCCCATTGTACTCTTACTCTTCAGTATCAGTCAGTTAAAGGAAGTTTGATATCCCATTGTACTGTTACTCCTCAGCATCAGTCAGTTAACGTTAGTTTGATATCCCATTGTACTCATACTCTTCAATCATTTAACGTTAGTTTGATATCCCATTGTACTGTTACTCGTCAGCATCAGTCAGTTAACGTTAGTTTGATATCCCATTGTACTCATACTCTTCAGTCAGTTGACATTAGTTTGATATCCCATTGTACTCTGACTCTTCAGTATCAGCCAGTTAGAGTTAGTTTGATATCCCATTGTACTGTTACTCCTCAGCATCAGTCAGTTAACGTTAGTTTGATATCCCATTGTACTCATACTCTTCAATCATTTAATGTTAGTTTGATATCCCATTGTACTGTTACTCCTCAGCATCAGTCAGTTAACGTTAGTTTGATATCCCATTGTACTCATACTCTTCTGTCAGTTGACATTAGTTTGATATCCCATTGTACTCTTACTCTTCAGTATCAGCCAGTTAGAGTTAGATTGATATCCCATTGTACTGTTACTCTTCAGTATCAGTCAGTTAAAGTTAGTTTGATATCCCATTGTACTCATACTCTTCTGTCAGTTGACATTAGTTTGATATCCCATTGTACTCTTACTCTTCAGTATCAGCCAGTTAGAGTTAGATTGATATCCCATTGTACTGTTACTCTTCAGTATCAGTCAGTTAAAGTTAGTTTGATATACCATTGTACTCATACTCTTCTGTCAGTTGACATTAGTTTGATATCCCATTGTACTCTTACTATTCAGTATCAGCCAGTTAGAGTTAGATTGATATCCCATTGTACTGTTACTCTTCAGTATCAGTCAGTTAAAGTTAGTTTGATATACCATTGTACTCATACTCTTCTGTCAGTTGACATTAGTTTGATATCCCATTGTACTCTTACTCTTCAGTATCAGCCAGTTAGAGTTAGATTGATATCCCATTGTACTGTTACTCTTCAGTATCAGTCAGTTAAAGTTAGTTTGATATACCATTGTACTGTCTCCTGCTCTTGTCAGAGGACATTTGTTGTCACCAGTTGTTTCCTTTTTAATTATTGGGGACGGGAGTCAGGAGAGCATATTTGTTTTAACAAGAGCTCAGTCAATGAGCCAAGACAATTCATGCAGAGTGATCAGAGTGACGAGAGGCATGCCTCTTCTTCATTTTCTTCCCCATGACTAAACTCTTGCAAATTACACTGTGCCCAAGTCCCAAATGGCACCCTATTACCTATGTAATGCACTACTTTTGACCAGGGCCCATAGGGACTTCATAGGGAATAGGGTGCCATTTGGGAAGCGGCCTCTGTGTTCTAAACAGCTGATAAATGAAGGGTGGCAGTCTGAAGCAGTAGGATTTCAGCATCACAACAACATGGGACCTGATTGGTGCAGCATGTGGATGAGCCGACAGAATGAATAATGAGAGTCTCTTTAGATAAAGAGTGTCTGAAGGACTGAGTGTTATAGTGGAACACGGTTATTATATTATATCAGCTTTCTCTCTATAGCAGCATGTTGTACTGACAAAACACTTTTGATACTATACTGTGTTTCTCTCCATGGTATTCAATGTAGACACAACTAAAATGATTGATATGAAATAATCTTTCTCTTCACAGTATAGACACAGTGTACAACACATTAGGAACACATGCTTTTTCCATGACATACGTGTACTGACCAGGTGAATCCAGGTGAAAGCCATGATGCCTTATTAATGACACTTGTTAAATCCACTTCAATCAGTGTAGATGAAGGAGAGGAGACAGGTTAAAGAAGGATTTTGAAGCCTTCAGACAATTGAGACATGGATTGTGTATGTGTGACATTCAGAGGGTGAATGGGCAAGACAAAAGATTGAAGTGCCTTTGAACGGGGTCTGGTAGTAGATCCCAGGCACTCCGGTATGAGTGTGTCAAGAACTGCAACGCTGCTGTGTTTTTCACTCTCAACGGATTCCTGTGTGTATCAAGAATGATCCACCACCCAAAGGACATCCAGCCAACTTGACACAACTGTGGGAAGCATTGGGGCTGTTCTGAGGGCAACAGGGGTGGATGCAAGTCAATATTAGGAAGGTGTTCCTAACATTTTGTTCTCTCAGTGTAGAGTTCAGACATAACATCCTTGATATTGTGTTGTCTTTCCCTGCATAGCATTAAATCATGTCCGTTTCCTTCGCTTACTTCTCCCCCCCCCCCCCCCCATGCTGCTCCACCTATGAATGTTCCCCAACAGACTCTTAACCCCCACAGTTGTAAATGTGTATATATTACTATTATAATTATTATAATTATTTTGTCTCATTCACTTGTCTTTTTATTTATATTTTTATTTGACCCTCTCTGTGGGAGCCCGGAGCATCAGGTTTCCAATATACCCTGCAATTACATCTGTCCCTGTGACTAATACGCTCCATCTCTCTATTCTTGAGACTCAACATTCAAGATATTATACTAGTTTTCTCTCCATGCCATGCAGATGCAAGATACATGCTTTTTTCTCGAGGTAGCTGTATGGCTTGTCCTGTATCACATCTGTCTGTATGGTTTATCTTGTATCACAGCTGTCTGTATGGTTTATCTTGTATCACAGCTGTCTGTATGGTTTATCTTGTATCACAGCTGTCTGTATGGTTTATCTTGTATCACAGCTGTCTGTATGGTTTATCTTGTATCACAGCTGTCTGTATGGTTTATCTTGTATCACATCAGTCTGTATGGTTTATCTTGTATCACAGCTGTCTGTATGGTTTATCTTGTATCACAGCTGTCTGTATGGTTTATCTTGTATCACAGCTGTCTGTATGGTTTATCTTGTATCACAGCTGTCTGTATGGTTTATCTTGTATCACAGCTGTCTGTATGGTTTATCTTGTATCACAGCTGTCTGTATGGTTTATCTTGTATCACATCAGTCTGTATGGTTTATCTTGTATCACAGCTGTCTGTATGGTTTATCTTGTATCACAGCTGTCTGTATGGTTTATCTTGTATCACAGCTGTCTGTATGGTTTATCTTGTATCACAGCTGTCTGTATGGTTTATCTTGTATCACAGCTGTCTGTATGGTTTATCTTGTATCATAGCTGTCTGTATGGTTTATCTTGTATCACAGCTGTCTACATGGTTTATCTGGTATCACAGCTGTCTGTATGGTTTATCTTGTATCACAGCTGTCTGTATGGTTTATATTGTATCACAGCTGTCTACATGGTTTATCCTGTATCACAGCTGTCTGTATGGTTTATCACAGCTGTCTGTATGGTTTATCTGGTATCACAGCTGTCTGTATGGTTTATCTGGTATCACAGCTGTCTGTATGGTTTATCTGGTATCACAGCTGTCTGTATGGTTTATCACAGCTGTCTGTATGGTTTATCTTGTATCACAGCTGTCTACATGGTTTATCTGGTATCACAGCTGTCTGTATGGTTTATCTGGTATCACAGCTGTCTGTATGGTTTATCTGGTATCACAGCTGTCTACATGGTTTATCCTGTATCACAGCTGTCTGTATGGTTTATCTGGTATCACAGCTGTCTGTATGGTTTATCTGGTATCACAGCTGTCTGTATGGTTTATCTGGTATCACAGCTGTCTGTATGGTTTATCTGGTATCACAGCTGTCTGTATGGTTTATCACAGCTGTCTGTATGGTTTATCTTGTATCACAGCTGTCTGTATGGTTTATATTGTATCACAGCAGTCTGTATGGTTTATCTGGTATCACAGCTGTCTGTATGGTTTATCTGGTATCACAGCTGTCTGTATGGTTTATCACAGCTGTCTGTATGGTTTATCTTGTATCACAGCTGTCTACATGGTTTATCTGGTATCACAGCTGTCTGTATGGTTTATCTTGTATCACAGCTGTCTGTATGGTTTATATTGTATCACAGCTGTCTACATGGTTTATCTTGTATCACAGCTGTCTGTATGGTTTATCTTGTATCACAGCTGTCTGCATGGTTTATCTTGTATCACAGCTGTCTGTATGGTTTATCTGGTATCACAGCTGTCTGTATGGTTTATCTTGTATCACAGCTGTCTGTATGGTTTATCTTGTATCATAGCTGTCTGTATGGTTTATCTTGTATCACAGCTGTCTACATGGTTTATCTGGTATCACAGCTGTCTGTATGGTTTATCTTGTATCACAGCTGTCTGTATGGTTTATATTGTATCACAGCTGTCTACATGGTTTATCCTGTATCACAGCTGTCTGTATGGTTTATCACAGCTGTCTGTATGGTTTATCTGGTATCACAGCTGTCTGTATGGTTTATCTTGTATCACAGCTGTCTGTATGGTTTATCTGGTATCACAGCTGTCTGTATGGTTTATCTGGTATCACAGCTGTCTGTATGGTTTATCACAGCTGTCTGTATGGTTTATCTTGTATCACAGCTGTCTACATGGTTTATCTGGTATCACAGCTGTCTGTATGGTTTATCTGGTATCACAGCTGTCTGTATGGTTTATCTGGTATCACAGCTGTCTACATGGTTTATCCTGTATCACAGCTGTCTGTATGGTTTATCTGGTATCACAGCTGTCTGTATGGTTTATCTGGTATCACAGCTGTCTGTATGGTTTATCTGGTATCACAGCTGTCTGTATGGTTTATCTGGTATCACAGCTGTCTGTATGGTTTATCCTGTATCACAGCTGTCTGTATGGTTTATCACAGCTGTCTGTATGGTTTATCTGGTATCACAGCTGTCTGTATGGTTTATCTGGTATCACAGCTGTCTGTATGGTTTATCTGGTATCACAGCTGTCTGTATGGTTTATCACAGCTGTCTGTATGGTTTATCTTGTATCACAGCTGTCTACATGGTTTATCCTGTATCACAGCTGTCTGTATGGTTTATCACAGCTGTCTGTATGGTTTATCTGGTATCACAGCTGTCTGTATGGTTTATCTTGTATCACAGCTGTCTGTATGGTTTATCTGGTATCACAGCTGTCTGTATGGTTTATCTGGTATCACAGCTGTCTGTATGGTTTATCACAGCTGTCTGTATGGTTTATCTTGTATCACAGCTGTCTACATGGTTTATCTGGTATCACAGCTGTCTGTATGGTTTATCTGGTATCACAGCTGTCTGTATGGTTTATCTGGTATCACAGCTGTCTACATGGTTTATCCTGTATCACAGCTGTCTGTATGGTTTATCTGGTATCACAGCTGTCTGTATGGTTTATCTGGTATCACAGCTGTCTGTATGGTTTATCTGGTATCACAGCTGTCTGTATGGTTTATCTGGTATCACAGCTGTCTGTATGGTTTATCCTGTATCACAGCTGTCTGTATGGTTTATCACAGCTGTCTGTATGGTTTATCTGGTATCACAGCTGTCTGTATGGTTTATCTGGTATCACAGCTGTCTGTATGGTTTATCTGGTATCACAGCTGTCTGTATGGTTTATCACAGCTGTCTGTATGGTTTATCTTGTATCACAGCTGTCTACATGGTTTATCTGGTATCACAGCTGTCTGTATGGTTTATCTGGTATCACAGCTGTCTGTATGGTTTATCTGGTATCACAGCTGTCTGTATGGTTTATCTGGTATCACAGCTGTCTGTATGGTTTATCACAGCTGTCTGTATGGTTTATCTTGTATCACAGCTGTCTGTATGGTTTATATTGTATCACAGCAGTCTGTATGGTTTATCTGGTATCACAGCTGTCTGTATGGTTTATCTGGTATCACAGCTGTCTGTATGGTTTATCACAGCTGTCTGTATGGTTTTTCTTGTATCACAGCTGTCTACATGGTTTATCTGGTATCACAGCTGTCTGTATGGTTTATCTGGTATCACAGCTGTCTGTATGGTTTATCTGGTATCACAGCTGTCTGTATGGTTTATATTGTATCACAGCTGTCTGTATGGTTTATCTTGTATCACAGCTGTCTGTATGGTTTATCTTGTATCACAGCTGTCTGCATGGTTTATATTGTATCACAGCTGTCTGCATGGTTTATCTTGTATCACAGCTGTCTGTATGGTTTATCTGGTATCACAGCTGTCTGTATGGTTTATCTTGTATCACAGCTGTCTGTATGGTTTATCTGGTATCACAGCTGTCTACATGGATTATCTTGTAGTTGAAGCTATTGCATATAGGGCACTAGTGTTGACCAGAGCCTTATGGAATACCTTAAGACCCTGGTCTAAACTAGAGCACTGTCAACTCATAAATGGGGGCCGTTGATGTCGCTGCTAATGATTCTAGCTTTAAACTTAAGGTAATTTCTTGGCATGCCAAATGTCTTGGGAAAAGACAAGAGACGCTTTTAAAAATGTTGGATGATGTTACAAAGGTGCTAAAAAATGTGGCATGTTTCTCACTCGACAGATTGGCATGGTGGCTCTGGGCTTGGCATCAACCAGCCATCTGCTGGAGTTGTGCGTCCACCCATGCCCTCGCTCGCCACGAGTTGTTTCCCATAGAGTTCCTCTCTAACGTCCCCTAGCTAGCATTAGCGTAATTGGGAAGCCGTATTTAGTTTAAGGGGATCACTAGAACCTCCCTGTCTGGGTGAGGATAATGTAGACACAGGACCATACTGGTGCTAATCAACCAGCTACTTTGTTTTCATTGGCTGGGTCTTAGATGTCACCATATGTTTCCTATAGATTTAACCATGTTTCCTATAGATTTAACCATATGTTTCCTATAGATTTAACCATATGTTTCCTATAGATTTAACCATGTTTTCTATAGATTTGACCATATGTTTTCTATAGATTTAACCATATGTTTCCTATAGATTTAACCATGTTTTCTATAGATTTAACCATATGTTTCCTATAGATTTAACCATGTTTTCTATAGATTTGACCATATGTTTTCTATAGATTTAACCATATGTTTCCTATAGATTTAACCATGTTTTCTATAGATTTAACCATATGTTTCCTATAGATTTAACCATGTTTTCTATAGATTTGACCATATGTTTTCTATAGATTTAACCATATGTTTCCTATAGATTTAACCATGTTTTCTATAGATTTAACCATATGTTTCCTATAGATTTAACCATGTTTTCTATAGATTTAACCATATGTTTCCTATAGATTTAACCATGTTTTCTATAGATTTGACCATGTGTTTTCTATAGATTTAACCATGTGTTTTCTATAGATTTGACCATGCGTTTCCTATTAGGACCTCAACTGTATGATAGTCTGATTGTATGATAGTCACAGCAAGGTTGGGTCAATTCCATTTCAAGTCAGTCAAAGCAGCCAGGAAGTAAACAGATATTCAGATTGGGATTCAAGGATGAAGTGAAACTGACTCCAACCATGAGTCACTCATGCTACTGCAGTATAGATGAGTACTATCCTTACCTTATCCGTTTTAAATGTCAACCTCAATGGGGTGACATCAGAGTTGGGACGTCTCAAGGATCCATTTGATACATTTCCCTGCAGTATTTACCACTGTCCATACAATGTTTTCCATACAATGTTTTCCTTACACTGAAATAAACAACTGCATTAAGTAACTGCAACCCCAAAGGTTGACCATGATACTTATATCAAGGCTATCTCACTGGCATGTCTCTCCTGCATAGCTCTATTGTCAGGTGGCCTTCGCATCGTTGGAAGGGAGAGAGCAACGTTGTGTACGGTATGGAATCTCAAGATTAACATTTCAAGTGATCAGTATTATTTGTACTTTATTGAAATAGATTTTTTTCATAATGAAATAAAATGCATATTCAATGCATTCTGAATTCTCAGTATTTACATATAAACACACAACTTCAGCAGCTGAGCACATTTCATCACTAAACAGAATTCATTCATGTCTACACACAGAAGTAATTTAATCAGTAAACAGTATTAATTCATGTTGACACACAGAAGTCATTTCATCACTAAACAGAATCCATTCATGTTGACACACAGAAGTCATTTCATCAGTAAACAGAATCCATTCATGTTGACACACAGAAGTCATTTCATCACTAAACAGTATCCATTCATGTTGACACACAGAAGTCATTTCATCAGTAAACAGAATCCATTCATGTTGACACACACAGAAGTAATTTCATCACTAAACAGTATCCATTCATGTTGACACACAGAAGTCATTTCATCAGTAAACAGAATCCATTCATGTTGACACACACAGAAGTAATTTCATCACTAAATAGAATCCATTCATGTTGACACACAGAAGTCATTTCATCAGTAAACAGAATCCATTAATGTTGACACACAGAAGTCATTTCATCACTAAACAGTATCCATTCATGTTGACACACAGAAGTCTGCTCCACAAGGAAGTAATTTTATGTCACAAGCTTCACCATCCTGGTGTTTGGATGGCTGGATGCTTTAGCAGCAGTGACTGTTGATTTGACCCATAATGTGTTGAAATGTGGACTGACATGTTGTCTCACTACTCACTATACCATATCTGGTGTTTGAGTCAGTCATGGGTGGATTAGCAGCAGTGACTGTTGATTTGACCCATAATGTGTTGAAATGTGGACTTTGACATGTTGTCTCACTACTCACTATACCATCTCTGATGTTTGACTCATGGGTGGATTAGCAGCAGTGTTTTCTTGTGGAAAATCTCTGCACCAAAAACCTAATCAGCTAGTCAATTAGGATTAGGGTTATGGTGACGATTTGAATGTTAAGGCTGTCATGACAGATGGGGAAAATGATGTTGATTTGACCATCAATGTGCTGAAATGTTGGAATTGCCTCTACACCAGACCATCAGCAGACCATCCATTTCCTGATAGCATCACACAGCTGAGTTGAAAGCCAAGGACGGCTGATAACTACAATTCACTTGAACCACGTGCAGTCAGAATTATTAGTCAATAAATTTTCCGTTCTCTTTTATGTGGGAAAAATGTAATCCAAACTTTTAGTTTGTGGCACCACAATCCATTGTTTATTGCAGGTCTAATGCTTCATGACATTTTGTAATGAGGCTGAATTATCCTCGAGTGATTTATTCTTTGAAAAATGGAGCCAGAGGCAGACCCCACACATATTATTAACATACATGAGAGATCATACAGTCGGTGGATAAAGGACATGAAATGTTTCACCAAGATTGGGATATAATCATAATGATTAGCTTTGTTGCTTATTTAAACACACAGACCTGCTGCTTCCTTTAACACACAAACCTGCTGTTTCCTTTAACACAGAGACCTGCTGCTTCCTTTAACACAGAGACCTGCTGTTTCCTTTAACACACAGACCTGCTGTTTCCTTTAACACAGAGACCTGCTGCTTCCTTTAACACAGAGACCTGCTGCTTCCTTTAACACAGAGACCTGCTGTTTCCTTTAACACAGAGACCTGCTGTTTCCTTTAACACAGAGACCTGCTGCTTCCTTTATTAACAGACCTGCTGTTTCCTTTAACACAGAGACCTGCTGTTTCCTTTAACACAGAGACCTGCTGCTTCCTTTAACACAGAGACCTGCTGCTTCCTTTAACACAGAGACCTGCTGCTTCCTTTAACACAGACCCCTGCTGTTTCCTTTAACACAGATACCTGCTGTTTCCTTTAACACAGAGACCTGCTGTTTCCTTTAACACAGACCTGCTGTTTCCTTTAACACAGAGACCTGCTGTTTCCTTTACACACAGACCTGATGTTTCCTTTACACACAGACCTGCTGTTTCCTTTAACACAGAGACCTGCTGTTTCCTTTAACACAGAGACCTGCTGTTTCCTTTAACACAGAGACCTGCTGTTTCCTTTAACACACAGACCTGCTGTTTCCTTCAACACAGAGACCTGCTGTTTCCTTTAACACAGAGACCTGCTGCTACTACAGTGTGGTAACAGCTTGTAGGACTTCTAGAAACAGATAGGTTCTCTCTCTCTTTCCTTCTCCCCCTCTCTCTCTCTCTCTCTCTCTCTTTCCTTCTCGCCCCCCCCCCCCTCTCTCTCTCTCTCTCTCTCTCTCTCTTTCCTTCTCCCCCTCTCTCTCTCTCTCTCTCTTTCCTTCTCCCCCCCTCTCTCTCTCTCTTTCCTTCTCCCCCCCTCTCTCTCTCTTTCCTTCTCCCTCTCTCTCTCTCTCTCTCTCTCTCTCTCTCTCCTTCTCCCCCCTCTCTCTCTCTCTCTCTTTCCTTCTCCCCCCTCTCTCTCTCTCTCTCTCTCTCTCTCTCTCGCTCTCTCTCTTTCTCTCTCTCCCCCCCCCCCTCTCTCTCTCTCTCTCTCTCTCTCTCTCTCTCTCTCAGGTATACGGACGGCAGAGAGGAAGGAGAGGGAGGAGAGGATAGAGAGGGAGGAGAGGGAAGACAAAGAAAGAGAGAGAGGAGAGAGCTGAGCTGGGGTGCTCTGCTCAGTGTGCCTGCTAGTGCCTGCCCAGCAACAGGGCCTGTCTAATACCATGTTTAGACAACGTGAGAGCTCCATCTATAGGCTGTTATAGGAGTCACTGCTTTTAAAGACGATTAGTGTCTCTGCAGCTTTATCATGTAGGTTGTGTCTCCAATGGAACCCTATTCCCCATTTAGTGCACTCACTACTTTTGACCAGGGCCCAAAGGGCTGTGGTCACAATTGGGGCACTAGTTACTAGTCCAACGCTCTAACCACTAGGCTACCCTGCCGCCCCAACTACAGTTTAGAGCCTCTCTCAGCTTCAACTACTGTTTAGAGCCTCTCTCAGCTTCCATTACATACTGTAGATGCAGTAATAGATCTGCAATGGATTTTTAGCTGCTCAGAAATTGACCATTATTGTTATTAGAGGTTTTTGGTGATCATTTGTTAACTATAATGGTGATAACAGGCACAGACATGTACATAAGTACTTAGTCCAGTAGTTTCACATCCATTGTAACAATAATTATATTTCTTTATTTGTTTATAACACTCTTATTATACTAGGTTCCCCGTATTTACACAGTGCTGTTCTTTGCCCAAGATGCAGTTGTTGCACCACCTTTCTGATTGGCCTTGGATTTGTTTGCATCCCAAATGGCACCCTATTCCCTTGAAGTCAATAAGTGCCACTTTTGAAATAAGAAGTGCACTTAATAGGGAATAGGGTGCCATGTGGGAAACATCCTTTGAGTCATTACATTAGGGGAGTCAGCTGACAGGAAATTAACAGATGGTCATGAGGAATATGATGGATAATTATGCATCTCAGGGGATCACTGGTCAATTGTGTCTGATTCCGTGCAACCCCCTCATTTTGTTAACGATGGACTAATTTTGCTTTTTTTTTTAGATAGGCCCAAGCATATGGTACTGTCCATGGAAGACGGTTCCTGTAATGGCTATGCAGATTAGTGGAGTTGGACCACAGCTTTATAGATGTTGGTGTTGAATCTCTAGCTACAGCAGGCCTACTGGGTGGGGATGTTATCGGTTACAGACGCATAGGGGACAGGGTGACTGTGGGTGTGTGTGTGTAGCTGTGTGATATGAAAACCTATTCTGAAGTCATCTGGCCGTAGCCAAGATCGGGGAATCAAATTTTACAATATGTATAAGTCGCTGGACCATAAAACAGGTTATTTCTTACTGTGCAGGTACACGTAAGACCATCGCCACTCAGTTCTCCACAAGGTATCGAATCCTCACTCTTTACCAGAATCACAACTAGAAACAACCAACAGGCCTGTTCTCAGATGGAATTTCATTTAGTGTAATCAGGAGGTTCAGTCTTGTTTTCATAGACATGGTTTGAAATAGTCCTGGAGGTGTCTGTAAGGGTCTGTGAAACCAGTTGTAAATAAACAATCTCCTATAAACTTGACTTGATCACCCACTTTTCAGTGGACTCTCTCCCTCAGTAGTTGTCTGCTGAGAACTGGTGCTTCCGCTGCTAAGACTGACAGACTGACTGACTGAGTGACTGACTGACTGACTGATGAGGAAGATGTATCCCTATCACTCCCTTTTCGTTTGGAGCCCTGTATCTTATTCCTCCGTCTATCCTCCATCCTCTATTCCGGGAGCTCCTACTCTTCAAACTGCAGCAGTAATTAATAGTTCTCATTAAGAGCTGAAATTGTACCAGCCTTACAGACAGTCAGTCAGTCAGCCAGCCAGGCATGGGGATGGAGCTGGGTCAGGGAATGGAGGAGAAGAGAGGAGAGGAGTCAGCCAGACAGGCACGGGGATGAGCTGGGCCAGGGAAGGGAATGGAGGAGAAGAGAGGAGAGGAGTCAGCCAGACAGGCATGGGGATGAGCTGGGCCAGGGAAGGGAATGGAGGAGAAGAGAGGAGGATACAAGGGGAGCTGAGGAGGGGGAGGAGAGTAGAGAGGAAAGGAGGATATAAGGGGAGCTGAGGAGGGGGAGGAGAGGAGAGAAGAGAGGAGAGGAGGATACAAGGGGAGCTGAGGAGGGGGAGGAGAGGAGAGAGGAGAAGAGAGGAGAGGAGTCAACCAGACAGTCATGGGGATGGAGCTGGGTCAGGGAAGGGAATGGAGGAGAAGAGAAGAGAAGAGATGAGGTAAAAGGAGAGGAGAATGGAGGAGTGGGAAGAGGAGGAGAGACAGTCAGTCCAGCAGGGACAGAGCTGGGACAAGAGAAGGGAATAGAGGAACAGAGGAGCGGAGGAGAGGAACAAAGGGAGGAGCAGCCTCTGACGGAAGCTGCTTATAAGGCCCTCCTCTGGGTAAAGGCTCATTTCATGCAAGGTTAGACACATCCGTCATCCGCCTCATCGGCTAAGAGGCCAGGCTTTGACTGCCTCTCAGTAAAATTACACATGGAACACGTCCGCACACACACACTGTTGAAGGTGGACCTGCAAATGAAATGTCTCTCACATAGTGGGGAGGTCTCTCTGGGGCTCAGGAGATCATAGGCTTAGTGTTAATACCTAGTCCTGGTTGCAGTCAGTGGATCATAGTCATAAAACCATGACAACGGTTTTAGACGCCTGGACTCATTTTGTCCCAGATACTCATTACCTGTGATCAGCCATCTTGATACTCACTACCTGTGATCAGCCATCTTGATACTCATGACCTGTGATCAGCCATATGAATAATCACTACCTGTGATCAGCCATATTGATATTCATTGCATGTGATCAGCCATCTTGATGCTCATTACCTGTGACCAGCCATCTTGTTACTCATGACCTGTGATCAGCCATATTAATAATCACTACCTGTGATCAGCCATCTTGATACTCATGACCTGTGATCAGCCATATGAATAATCACTACCTGTGATCAGCCATATTGATACTCATTACCTGTGATCAGCCATCTTGATACTCATTATCTGTGATCAGCCATCTTGATACTCATTACCTGTGATCAGCCATCTTGATACTCACTACCAGCCATCTTGACCCCCCCCCCCACCCCCCCCCACACACACAGACACACCCACCCACAGATGTGACTTGTGTATCAAGATGAGTGTCACTGATGGTAACGTCTGTCTCTCTGCTATCTGGCTCCAACCTTCTCTCTCTCTCTCTCCTCCACATCCATTCTATTCTGCAGGGTAGGCAGGACTGAATGGAAAGGGATGGGGGCGGACAGCATGAACAAGTGGTCCTCCTACCTTAAAGCTTCTGCCCAACAGAATCACAGCGTAAATGAAATTAAAAACAGACTGGACTAAACCGTACGTCCCAGTCGGGGAACGGAGTGCAGAGCTACTGTAGCTAAGTGACGGGAAACTGCTGTTGGGACAGCGATACTGTAGCTAAGTGATGGAAAACTGCTGTTGGGACAGAGATACTGTAGCTAAGTGATGGGAAACTGTTGTTGGGACAGCGATACTGTAGCTAAGTGATGGGAAACTGCTGTTGGGACAGAGATACTGTAGCTAAGTGACGGGAAACTGCTGTTGGGACAGCGATATTGTAGCTAAGTGACGGGAAACTGCTGTTGGGACAGAGATACTGTAGCTAAGTGACGGGAAACTGCTGTTGGGACAGCGATACTATAGCTAAGTGATGGGAAACTGCTGTTGGGACAGAGATACTGTAGCTAAGTGATGGGAAACTGCTGTTTGGACAGAGATACTGTTGCTAAGTGACGGGAAACTGCTGTTTGGACAGAGATACTGTAGCTAAGTGATGGGAAACTGCTGTTGGGACAGAGAAACTGTAGCTAAGTGATGGGAAACTGCTGTTGGGACAGAGATACTGTAGCTAAGTGATGGGAAACTGCTGTTGGGACAGAGATACTGTAGCTAAGTGATGGGAAACTGCTGTTGGGACAGAGATACTGTAGCTAAGTGATGGGAAACTGCTGTTGGGACAGAGATACTGTAGCTACGTGATGGGAAACTGCTGTTGGGACAGAAGTCAATGGAAGGGTCAAACATGACAGCAGTAGCTAGCTATAGACAATAAAAGGAGAAGACATGTATAGAGTGCAGTAGAGGTGCAGTCTAGACCCATGTTGTATTTGTGTGGAAGTAGTGGGTATAAGGTATAACTCCATTCAGTTTACAAATCTATTTCATTTTGGGAATCGTGTTAACCTTGTTTTTTGAATTACCCTCTTATTTACCCATGATGCTCAGGATTCAACCATCTGTTTTTTACCACTGCATCCCTGGTCACATGATGAATGGGGATTACAGAGAAAGGGTTGTTGTCTGGTTCTCTACGAGGGACTTTGGGGAACAAGGGAATCTCCCAGTTGTTATCGACCCTGTCATGGCGATTGTAATTCATAGGCCATTAAACAATACGAGGAGCATATGGGTATATAAGCGGTGAGAACAGTGACCTGAACATCAGCCATGTCCACTGAGCTTCCTGTTCAGGTGTGTCCACTGAGCTTCCTGTTCAGGCCTGTCCACTGAGCTTCCTGTTCAGGCCTGTCCACTGAGCTTCCTGTTCAGGTGTGTCCACTGAGCTTCCTGTTCAGGTGTGTTCACTGAGCATCCTGTTCAGGCATGTCCACTGAGCTTCCTGTTCAGGCCTATCCACTGAGCTTCCTGTTCAAGTGTGTCCACTGAGCTTCCTGTTCAGGTGTGTTCACTGAGCATCCTGTTCAGGCATGTCCACTGAGCTTCCTGTTCAGGCCTGTCCACTGAGCTTCCTGTTCAGGTGTGTCCACTGAGCTTCCTGTTCAGGTGTGTCCACTGAGCATCCTGTTATGCCATGTCCACTGAGCTTCCTGTTCAGCCATGTCCACTGAGCTTCCTGTTTAGCCATGTCCACTGAGCTTCATGATAAATAAATAAAACACATTAATATCTCCGTTTTTAGAGCAAAGGGTACTTGCAATTCCCAGATAGTGGGTGCGATTCCTGCGACCACCCAGTCTCCTTGGATAAAAGTGTCTGCTAAATGGCATTTTCTACACATTCTATTAATGTGTTGATGAATATTTGCCTCTCCTAAATATTACCACTGTTATTTGAAGGAGACTGATCATGGCCAATCCAATATTGAAATCTAGCCCCTAAACCAAATGGACAAATTTCAATATCACCACAACACCATTATCAATGTTCAATGAATTTGTATGCTGTAATCATGGTTTTATCCGTAACCATGCAATCAGTCATCTATAATGATGCCGTAATCATTGGTATAGTCCCAAATTACAGGCCATGAACTCAAAATCATGTAAAGGCATGTCACATAAAATGGCCCCCAATCTAGCAGATACCAAAAAAAAACCATATTTAACCTTTGAACCACTTTGAACCTAAACCATAGATGGCTATAAATGTGACTTTGTTGCGTGTTAGGCACCCAAAGTAATGCTGATAGGAAGGTAGGGTTGTCCTTGAATGCTGATAGTAAGGTAGGGTTGTCCTTGAATGCTGATAGGAAGGTAGGGTTGTCCTTGAATGCTGATAGGAAGGTAGGGTTGTCCTTGAATACTGATAGTAAGGTAGGGTTGTCCTTGAATGCTGGTAGGAAGGCAGGGTTGTCCTTGAATACTGATAGGAAGGTAGGGTTGTCCTTGAATACTGATAGGAAGGTAGGGTTGTCCTTGAATACTGATAGGAAGGTAGGGTTGTCCTTGAATACTGATAGTAAGGTAGGGTTGTCCTTGAATACTGATAGGAAGGTAGGGTTGTCCTTGTACGCTGATGATTAAGGTTTTCTTTAAAATCCACAATTTGGATCCCTCCACAGCCTCATAGAGGGTCTAGATCGTTTTTCTAACCTCTCTGGATTACAACCAAATTATGATAGGTGTACTATATTATGTATTTGAATTTTACCAATAAAATGCTCTGACAGTGAAGTGGACATACTCAGTATTCATATCTCGAATATAAAGAAATCATCTCACTACAAAACATTTTAACAGAACGTTAGCAAAAATAGGTACTATCTTGTTACCATGGAAAGGAAAATACCTGTCTATTTGTGGAAAAATCACCCTGATTAACTCTTTAGACATATCCAAGTTTACCTATCTGCTTATGGCTTTTCCTATACCTAGCAACTTATTTTTTTAAATTATATGAGCAAAACATTTTCCATTTTATTTGCAATGGCAAGCCACACAAAATTAAAAGGCTAATTTACATAATTAATATGAATTTGCAGAACAGATACCTTGACGGCCCTGAAAGAATTTCATTGGACTCGATGTAAACTGGAAACCACATATCCTGAGGCTGTATTTATTGTAGCTGGGAATTTTAGCAAAGCTAATCTGAATACAAGGCTCCCTAAATTTGATCAGCATATCGAATGCGCGTCCAGGGCTGGCAGCATTCTGGATCAGTGCTACTCTAACTTCCGCGACGCACACAAAGCCCTCCCTCGCCCTCCTTTCGGCAAATCTGACCATGACTCCATTTTGTTGTTCCCAGCCTATAGACAGAAATTAAAACAGGAAACGCCCATGCTCAGGTCTGTTCAACGATGGTCCGACCAATCTGATTCTTAAAGATTGCTTCGATCACATGGACTGGGATACGTTCCAAATAGCCTCAGACAACAACATTGATGTATACGCTGATTCGGTGAGTGAGTTTATTAGCAAGTGCATCGGTGATGTCGTACCCACAGTGACTATTAAAACCTTCCCCTACCAGAAAGCATGGATTAATGGCAGCATTTGCGCAAAACTAAAAGCGCAAACCACTGCTTTTAATCAGGGCAAGGCGACTGGAAACATGACCAAATACAAACAGTGTAGCTATTCCCTCCGCAAGGCACTCAAACAAGCTAAATGTCAGCATAGAGACAATGTAGAGTCGCAATTCAACGGCTCAGACAGAAGACGTATGTGGCAGGGTCTACAGTCAATCATGGATTACAAAAAGAAAACCAGCCCCATCGCGGACACCAACGTCTTGCTCCCTGACAAACTAAACAACTTATTTGCTCGCTTTGAGGACAATACAGTACCACTGACACGGCCCGCTACCAAAACCTGCTGGCTCTCCTTCACCATGGCCAACGTGAGTAAAACATTTAAACGTGTTAACCCTTGCAACCCTAGCCGCCTCCTCAGAGCATGCACAGACAAGCTGGCTGGTGTGTTTACGAACGTATTCAATCAACGCCTATCCCAGTCTGCTGTTCCCACATGCTTCAAGAGGGCCACCATTGTTGCTGCTCCCACGAAATCTAAGGTTACTGAGCTAAATGACTATCACCCCGGAGCACTGACTTCCGTCATCATGAAGTGCTTTGAGAGACTAGTCAAGGATCAGATCACCTCCACCGTACCTGACACCCTAGACCCACTCCAATTTGCTTACCGCCCCAATAGGTCCACAGACGACGCAATCGCAATCACACTGCACACTGCCCTAACCCATCTGGACAAGAGGAATACCTATGTAAGAATGCTGTTCATCAATTACAGCTCAGCATTTAACACCATAGTGCCCTCCAAACTCATCATTAAGCTCGAGACCCTGGGCCTCATATAATTCATGCCTTACCTTTGAAGATCTTCTTTTGTTGGCACTCCAAAATGTCCAATAAACATCACAAATGGTTCTTTTGTTCGATAAATTATGTTGTTATATCCCCAGAATGTCCATTTATTTGTCACGTTTGATTCAGAAAAACATCAGTTCCAACTCGAACAAACATGACTACAAATGATCTAATAAGTTACCTGTAAGCTTGGTCCAAACATTTCAAACAACTTTCCTAATCCAACTTTAGGTATTTTAAAACTTAAATAATTTACCAAATTTAAGACGGAATATACTGTGTTCAATAGTGGATAAAATGAAAGTGGAGCGAGCCCCAGGTCGCGCGCCACAAACAAAACAGTCCACTAGGCTCAACACCCAGAAAGGAAAGGGCTATTTCTTCATTACTCAAAAGAAAAACATATACCAATTTCTAAAGACTGTTGACATCTAGTGGAAGCCATAGGAACTGCAACCAGGAGCCTCATTCCCATAGAAAACAATTGAAATCACAGTGAACTCAAAAAAACATTTCCTGGATGGTTTGTCCTTGGGATTTCGCCTGCCAAAGGAGTTCTGTTATACTCACATACATTATTTTAGAGGGTTTTCTATCCAAATCTACAAATTGTATGCATTTCCTAGCTTCTTGGCCTGAGTAGCAGGCAGTTTACTTTGGGCACACTATTCATCTGGACGTCAAAATACCGCCCACCACAAAGAAGTTAATCCACCACAAAAGACAGAACAAATATTATGGCTAAACTCAAATATACTAATTCATAAAAATATATATTTTTGGAGAACATTTAAAAAAATATATAATCTTTGTAAATTATTTCATAAAGAAGACTGGTGGTGTAATGTCACACATGCAGCTAACACAAATATATGGAAATGTCTGCTCTATCCAAAATTACAACCAACTAGTGGAAGGGGGAAAAGTAAAGGACTTGTCTGTCGGCCCTGCATTAAAGACGAAAATTGGTTAAAAGAAATTGTGATAAATAAAAAAGTATATCAGTTTCATTTATGTACCAAAAAATGGACAGCTGTGCCGTACAGATTGCTAAATAGTTGGGAAGAGATTTTCGATGTACCATGTCATGTGAACTGATACACAAAATGTCACTGGATTCAGTTTTTCAATTAAAATTATACACAATTCTTGCAACCAATAGAATGTTACACTGTATACAGAGTATGAGGGATACACCCATCCCAGCTCTGCAGATTTTGCTGCGAAGAGACAGAATCATTAGATCATAGGTTCAGAACTTTTGTGAAACAGCACAGTTTAACAATATATGGCAAATATAAATCAAAACTGGATGGTGATCAGAGATAGATGGGAGGGGTTGAGGGGAGCTGAAGGATGGGACTGGATGGTGTTCAGAGATAGATGGGAGGGGTTGAAGGGAGCTGAAGGATGGGACTGGATGGTGTTCAGAGATAGATGGGAAGGGTTGAGGGGAGCTGAAGGATGGGACTGGATGGGGTTCAGAGATAGATGGGAGGGGTTGAGGGGAGCTGAAGGATGGGACTGGATGGTGTTCAGAGATAGATGGGAGGGGTTGAGGGGAGCTGAAGGATTGGACTGAATGGTGTTCAGAGATAGATGGGAAGGGTTGAGGGGAGCTGAAGGATGGGACTGGATGGGGTTCAGAGATAGATGGGAGGGGTTGAGGGGAGCTGAAGGATGGGACTGGATGGGGTTCAGAGATAGATGGGAGGGGTTGAGGGGAGCTGAAGGATGGGACTGGATGGGGTTCAGAGATAGATGGGAGGGGTTGAGGGGAGATGAAGGATGGGCCTGGATGGTGTTCAGAGTTGAAGGATGGGACTAAAAACAAACAAAAGATAACTAATGTAAAATATACTGTGTCTATAAAATGGATATAGTATGTATACGCTGGAAGTAGAAGCCTAAGTGTTGTTGTCTATTAGTTTACTCCAATTAGGGGAGGGGTGCTAGGGTTAGGGGAAAATAATGAAGCAAAATATATTTAAAAAAAAAAAAATATATATATATATATATATATATATATATATATATATATATGATATACCCCGCCCCCCCCCCCCAAAAAAAAAAATATATATATATATATGGGGATTGGAAATGATGCAGACAATTGATGTAAGCCACAACCTATCTGCAATATTAAAGGTGAGGGGTTGTCCTTGAATGCCACCCAATCATCTCCCTGTATACAGTACAGATGTATCTTCATAGCACAGTCACACCTACATTATAAGATACTGTCCTGACTGAGACCCACCATAAACATATCCCCTGGTCAGCACTTCTTCCGTCTCTCCTCTCACCCCTTCTATTAATGGACGCAGACAGTAACAACTGTAATGTTGTGCTGTACCATCTTCAGGACTGTAAACCATGGCTGTGTCCCAAATGGGACCCTTTTCTCCATTTAGTGTACCAAAGGGCTCTGGTCAAAAGAAATGCACTATATAGGGAATAGGTTGCCATTTGGGAAACAGACCATGCTTTGCCAGTCTGTTCGTGTCATTGAGGTTAACCTTCAGTTGCTACTAGGGATTTGCATGTGAAATCAGGTAACGGATTACTTATTGTACAACAGACCTGGGTTTAAATACTATTTGAAATCCTTCGAAAATACTTTCAGCATTTGCCTTTGCCTTTAGGGGCTAGGTGGGTGAGATTTGCAGTTTTGGGACTATTCCATTGGTCCATTAAGCCAGGCCAACTCAGTCAAGCAGAGATGAAGTGTCTGAAATGTTTTCAAATAGTACTTGAACCCAGGTCTGCTGTGCAATATTGAAGACAGATTTAAGTGGATTATTTGAGCAAATAGCATTCCCAGCCATCACCATCTCTGTGTGAGGGTTTGTCTTTTCTTCATGACAGTACTTGTCTTTTGCTGGCACTTGGCTCATGAATGTATTGTATTCTGTAGTGGATGTTAAGATGTCATCATGCTATTCAGTCATTATTGACTTTGGGAATAGAAATCTATGTAGGCGTATAATGATTTCTCTACCATTGTACAGTATATGCCAGGCTATAAATAACAAACCTGCTTCTTTTCAAAGTACTTTGACCCCTAGCTAATAGCGACAGTGTTGAAAATGGTGTAAATACATACAACCTTAAAAGGCAGCATGTTCCTGTAGAACGTGGTTTGAAGTGAGTCGATGTAGGTGAGCTACGTGAAGAATGCTAACAGAAAGATCCATCCACTCCCATCCGTTTCCATGCAACAATGATAATGTTAAATACACTAGTAAGCCATATTTTGGGTCACTGACCCCATACTGCAGATCCACAGATTATTTGGTAGTTATCCATAAACAAGGTTAAATTGTCATTTGTCTGATCCAGCCCTTTAAGCACAGGCATCGATGTAATGTTTTTTTGAATAGCCTTTTGAATAGCTTGGACCTTGACTGCTGTGCAGCGCCTGCTCATCCATTTTACCTCATTGTGCTTATGTTGCACCACATTTCCATGGTACCCTGTTTTTGCTTTGGGCTCCGCTCTGCTCTGCTCCCCTACCTACCTGGACTGTAATGATGCACTGCTAGCCTTTCACAATATATAATACCGTATAAATCTACAAGCAACACATCATCATCTGTAAGCTGTGGGTGCAAAAGATGGCTCAGTCCATTGCTTTTTCGGGATAGGGTTATTGTCTGAGTAAGGCGCAGAGAGAGAGAGAGAGAGAGGGGAGGGGGTGAGAGAGAGAGACAGGGAGAGAGAGAGAGAGAGAGAGAGAGAGAGAGAGAGAGAGAGAGAGAGAGAGAGAGGTCGATCCATTCCCATCAAGTATCTGGGACAATGTCCCGACAGCTAGGTGTCTGGCCTGGTCTGGTCAGACTTTAATCTAGATAGTGACTATCACCATTCATCACCAGAGGTAACTCAGTACATTGTGTGTGGGGACCATCTCCTTCTCCTGAGATGTGGTTCAGTCCATCGTACCAAGACTCTTTGACAACCATTGATGTGATGTGGTTTTGACGAGGCATTGGAGCTCACACACACACACACACACACACACACACACACACACACACACGCACACACACACACACACACACAGTCTTGTTTCTTCTACTCGTCATAATATTAACAGAATGTCCCATCACAAAAAGCCATCACAAGAAAGAAATGTGAGACAGTAAAAATACATCATCATGTTTGTTCCTGATTGACATGATACACAATTACTAAAGACAGAGAGATCAAGAACTCGAAATACAAGAACGCTAAAAGTAGTTCTTTACGAAGTCAAGAGTTTATTGTGAGGATTTTGCCCCAAGTGTTAGGTGATTTTGGGGTTAATTACAAGTGAATTGAATTGAATGATACAATCGAGTCACCGTTCTAAAAATGAGGTTATGCTGAAGTGCTACTGAAATAACTTTGATTTAATTGTATTAACAACGTCCCATAGTATAACCTGTTGAGGTAGAATGTGTTCTGGTGAAGGCTAGAACATTACCTCAAGGTGCCTTAATATTCTAGCTGTCTTTAAAGATGATGGATGTTGTCCAGAATAACCTTAGCAACCCACGATGAGTCCTACTTCATAATGTGTTTATTGAAATGGAATCAAACAGGTTGGAACAGGAGGATGCAGTCAAGCTGCCAGGGAAAACATACACCCACATAAAGCTGTTTCACCCACTTGATTCAAGTCAAGGGCAACATTCCCCATCAATGCTCCTTCCTGGGTCTTTAGAAATGTGTCAGAGACCATTTAAGACAGCGTTGAGAGATCAGGAACATCTACATTATGTATGTGACATGTCCTGGTGTATAGCGGTGATCATGAATCATCGTGATGACAATCACGTCCCGGTTATTAACTCTCCAGGTTACCTTCTGCCAATGACTGGTTTCATTACAACGTATACTAATGGCCACCTCATCAGAACAGTAATATGAACCAGATTTGGAAATCTATGCTCTTTCACCACACCGTACCTACCTGAACCTTACTGTGCTGGTTCTGGTATTTCCCCCTCACATTGTCCTTTTCCAGCACGGTTTCATCAGCTATGGTGATGGCAGGATGAGTAACCAGGATGAGTACCAGGCCAGCACAGTACAGCTCAGCTTGGCTCGGCTTAGTAGTCTGAAAGGGGTTCTTTGTATGGGTTTTCCAATACTCAGTGGTTCTTGGTGTTGGATTATTGCTGGTTCTGTTGTGATTCCCGATTAGTATCAAAAGCATGGCTGTGTTGTACTGGTACTTAGTTCTAGTCAGTGTGCCTCTCTCCTCTTTGACACTGCCCACCCATACCCATCACACATACATACAGTACATTACCTACTGGGAGAAATACTGCATCAGATCTGAGACGGCAGACAATATGCCCCCAAACATCCTCACTACTCCAGACAATATGATCCCAAACATCCTCACTACTCCAGACAATATGACCCCAAACATCCTCACTACTCCAGACAATATGACCCCAAACATTGTCACTACTCCAGACAATATGCCCCCAAACATCCTCACTACTCCAGACAATATAACCCCAAACATTGTCACTACTCCAGACAATATGACCGCAAACATCCTTACTACTCCAGACAATATGACCCCAAACATCCTCACTACTCCAGACAATATAACCCTAAACATCCTCACTACTCCAGACAATATGACCCCAAACATCCTTACTACTCCAGACAATATAACCCCAAACATCCTCACTACTCCAGACAATATGACCCCAAACATCCTCACTGCTCCAGACAATATGACCCCAAACACCCTCACTACTCCAGACAATATGACCCCAAACATCCTCACTACTCCAGACAATATGACCCCAAACATCCTCACTACTCCAGACAATATGACCCCAAACATCCTCACTACTCCAGACAATATGACCCCAAACATCCTTACTACTCCAGACAATATGACCCCAAACATCCTCTCTACTCCAGACAATATAACCCCAAACATCCTCTCTACTCCAGACAATATAACCCCAAACATCCTTACTACTCCAGACAATATAACCCCAAACAACGTCACTACTCCAGAAAATATAACCCCAAACATCCTCACAGACGATGATGTATGTATAGTTTACTCCACAGTACTAACACACACCTGCCATGTGAGGTGTCTGTCGTGTAACGCATATCACCTGCAGTGCATACTACTCCAAACGGATTGAAGAAAACACATACTCTAGCTTTGCGTCGGCATGCTAGTCAAGTTTTTGAATAAAAAAGGACATTTGTTGCGAAATTTGTTACACCCCTTCACCGGGACTAAAAACCTATGCGGCCAAACATATCGCATCACCCATGTATTAATGGACAACAACAAATGGAGTAACAATTATAATCAGACAGCTCAGAATACATTTCTCAGTTAATAGAACTTATGATGTTAAATTATTATAAATTGATAAATTTCCCAGACTCATAGTCTGTGTCCAAAATGGCACCCTATCACCTACATAGTGCACCACTATTGACCAGGGCCCATAGGGAACTATGTAGGGAATAGGGTGCCATTTGGGATGGACAAATATTCTACTGAGCTCAACTAATTACAAAAACAAAATGTCTGGAATCTGTTAAAGAAACTGTGGATCAATAGTATCATGTTATGTTCATGACCCTGACCCCCTCCTCTGTGGCTTCCAGATAGCTTACACATTCTTACTTTCATTTTCTTTTTTCTTTTTCTTGGGGGGTGGTTTGGGGGTGGTAGGGGTTGGGAGGGAGGGGGTGGTTTGGGGGTGGTAGGGGTTGGGAGGGAGGGGGTGGGGCTTCAGGGACTATGGGAAGTAATAGTGTCTTATCAAATTTGCATGTTTGCTATGTGTCTTAAGCTGTGCTTTTAAAGTCAATTAATACTCCTCCCAACTCACCCACGTTCGTTATAAATACGATGCATTGTTTCTTCCTATGCTTTAAAGTTAAAATGACAAGTTAAATATATATATTTACTCTTGTATGATCTTTGTTTCTAGCCATGTACAGTACTGCAGTTTTTTTACTACGCATCTATCGTTGAAAAACAGTTTGTAATACCTTTTATTTTGTGTCTCTGGAAGATTCCTACTGTTAAAGCCTAGCTTTCATTGAACCTCTATTTTGTCTCTAGAATATGGAATGATCGGCGAACATACTGTAAAAAGTCAGCGACCCAGATCAGTCTTTGACACAAAGGCCCTGCAGGAGCAAGCTGAATCTGCTAAATTTATGGCACAAACTGGTAATACAATAGTTATGTTTCTTTCACCTTTTATTTTGTTAACTATAAACTTAATGTCATCTAGGTCACTTGCATGCTCTTTCTTGTGCTGCACCTTTTAGGTGACAATGTTTCTGTATTTTAATAACCTCCTACTACCTCCTCCTTCTTCTGTTTGCTATTCACATTAAAACCCACTAGACAAATGTTCCTTTTCCCTTTGAGTATTTACTTAGAATAACAACTAGAATTGGGCTCCCTGGGTCTCTGTTCATTTGTTGTTACACAGCGAGTTGGCAAGTGCATTACTCGTTTCTCAAATATTAAAGGCTAGGTAAAATTGTGCCCTGTCACAGTTAATAATATCCTTAAAAATGTGCCTAATAACATTTGAAAAATGTCCTTCATCGACAACTCCTACTGCCTTCGGCAAGAGTGAAACGCATACTGAATAAAAAATGGGTTTGATAAATAATGTTTAATGTAAGATAAATAAACAAAAATCTTAACTTAAACCAGTCGAATATACTAAAATATAGTGATGATTGTATCCATTCTAAAGTTGCAGGAGGATAGAAATGAATTGAAAAGCATCTTTATTGCTGCTCCAGATCCACATAGAGGGTTTCTAGGCTCAATCCAAATGGACTGCCATAAAGACTATTCTTTTTTTTCTTTTTTTTCCCCCCCTTTTCTTTCTAATTTCGTTTAAAAAAAATACATGTTTCTGGGTTCCGTTAATTGTTTGTTTGGCTTTTAATTTATTTATTTTTAACCCAATTTCACCTCATTTGTTGTTCCTTTTAAATCTGTGACATTGATCAACACACCTGCCTTACTTTCATTTTAATTTGCAAATCCACTTTGTTGTTTACTAAATCCTAACAGCATGTCTCCATTCCAACACGCTGTGGGAGTGTGTTATTTATCTCTTATGGACCCCATCACTTTGCTCTTCAGTTCTTCCATTCTTAGATTGCCTAATTGACTCTCCTTGTACTTCTTCATCTTACCAATTGATCCACCTTTCATAGTCTATTATAATTCTGATCAGACCAATTATATATAATAGGGTTTACAGTATATTCCTATTGGGTTGAATCAATCTATATCAGTCCTATTATACTGCAGCTTAGTGACGCAATACGGAGGAAATCTTCATAAGATTTCAATTACATATAAATGTATTCAGAGCTGAAATTTCCAAATCTCTTATGCAAATAAAGCCTCGTTGAAATTGAACATCACACGTACATCTTAAACTGTAATCAAAATATTTGAACGTTGTCTTCTTGCTTTCTAACACACAACTACGCTATCTTGGATTGTTCTATTCACCCGACCTACTTAGCTCAATGCCAAGGGTGTTAGCATAACCAAGGTTAGCATTTATTCCATTTATTCAGCATTTCATGGCTTTTGGATTTGTGACATTATCATATTTTTACATTGAAAGGCCTCACCCAGGACATACTGATGCATTGTGGACCTTCGCTGTCAATAAGGCAATGCTTTTGTTATTGGGAATTACCACCTAACGGCACACACATAAGCAAATTCACTCCACATGTGTTTATATACAATCAGTGTATGAAGTTGTACCTCTGAGAATTAAACTGGTATACTTGGTATACACTCCTAGAAAGAAGGGTTCCAAAAGGGTTCTTTGGCTGTCCCCATAGGATACCCCTTCTTGATTCCAGGTAGAACCCTTTTTGGTCCCAGGTAGAGCCCTTTTGAGTTCCATGTAAAACCCTCTGTCGAAAATGGAACCAAAAATGTTCTTCAAAGGGTTCTCATATGGGGACAGCTGAAGAATCCTTTTAGGTTCTAGAAACAACCTTTTTATCTAACTGTTTGGTTCTAGAGACAGTTGACTAGTGTACATGTAAATATTCAGTAGCAACAGTTAAAACACGTCATAATAGGAGTGTGACACACCAGCAGACCTTTTGTCACATTCTGCTGTTTGGAAAAATAGTATTTTATGAACCCCATGCAAACTGGCACTGTGAATGTTACTTCCATGCAACAAGCTCCATGCAACAAGCTGTGATCTTCTGAATAAAATGAAAAGGGGAGTTTTTCTTCCCTCTCGTTTCCCTAGTACTCTTAAGAAAAATATAAACGGGCAATTTAAAAAAAAACATGTTTTCACAAATTGTGATCAAACACTAATTAATATGCATTGGAGTTAGATCCTCTCTGGTTGTCAAGGAAACTGCACTGTAGACTGTAGTGCTG
Organism: Oncorhynchus mykiss; assembly: GCF_057628025.1. Lineage (NCBI taxonomy): Eukaryota > Metazoa > Chordata > Actinopteri > Salmoniformes > Salmonidae > Oncorhynchus > Oncorhynchus mykiss. Next base: position 52,103,081 of record NC_143044.1, on the reverse strand, counting down.
TAACACTGCTGTGGGATCCATACTCTAGACTTCTCATTTATTAACTCTCCATTCAAGTTGAACTTTTATTTCACTAGTAGATGTCCTTCTTGCATGCAACCATGTTCTTTTACATTTTATAGAGCTTTTTGAAACATTTCATTTGGTTTTATTGATGCATGTGTCAGTATGAAAGATGAAGATGAAATGTAGCTGTAAGATGTAACACCTTTTAGTCAGGTAAATGGCCGAATCCCTTAATGTGATCAGAAGTAACACTGGGGCCTGTGATGTGGAGCTTTGCTGTGATCTTTGAATAAATGTCCTTCAGAATAAATCTGACAAATGCTTAGTGTCAATTATGATCCATCTTTACAGTTCCTCCAAACCATTTGGGACTTTTACTATGATGCGTCTGTACAGTTCCTCCAAACCATTTGGGACTTTTACTATGATCCATCTGTACAGTTCCTCCAAACCATTGGGACTTTTACTATGATCCATCTGTACAGTTCCTCCAAACCACTTGGGACTTTACTATGATCCATCTGTACAGTTCCTCCAAACCATTGGGACTTTACTATGATCCATCTGTACAGTTCCTCCAAACCACTTGGGACTTTACTATGATCCATCTGTACAGTTCCTCCAAACCATTTGGGACTTTACTATGATCCATCTGTACAGTTCCTCCAAACCACTTGGGACTTTACTATGATCCATCTGTACAGTTCCTCCAAACCATTTGGGACTTTACTATGATCCATCTGTACAGTTCCTCCAAACCATTTGGGACTTTACTATGATCCATCTGTACAGTTCCTCCAAACCATTTGGGACTTTTACTATGATGCGTCTGTACAGTTCCTCCAGACCATTTGGGACTTTTACTATGATCCATCTGTACAGTTCCTCCAAACCATTTGGGACTTTACTATGATCCATCTGTACAGTTCCTCCAAACCATTTGGGACTTTACTATGATCCATCTGTACAGTTCCTCCAAACCATTGGGACTTTTACTATGATCCATCTGTACAGTTCCTCCAAACCACTTGGGACTTTACTATGATCCATCTGTACAGTTCCTCCAAACCATTTGGGACTTTACTATGATCCATCTGTACAGTTCCTCCAAACCATTTGGGACTTTACTATGATCCATCTGTACAGTTCCTCCAAACCATTTGGGACTTTTACTATGATGCGTCTGTACAGTTCCTCCAGACCATTTGGGACTTTTACTATGATCCATCTGTACAGTTCCTCCAAACCATTTGGGACTTTACTATGATCCATCTGTACAGTTCCTCCAAACCATTTGGGACTTTACTATGATCCATCTGTACAGTTCCTCCAAAGCATTTGGGACTTTACTATGATCCATCTGTACAGTTCCTCCAAACCATTTGGGACTTTACTATGATCCATCTGTACAGTTCCTCCAAACCATTTGGGACTTTATTATTCTCGATCTGTACAGTTCCTCCAAACCATTTGGGACTTTTACTATGATCCATCTGTACAGTTCCTCCAAACCATTTGGGACTTTACTATGATCCATCTGTACAGTTCCTCCAAACCATTTGGGACTTTACTATGATCCATCTGTACAGTTCCTCCAAAGCATTTGGGACTTTACTATGATCCATCTGTACAGTTCCTCCAAACCATTTGGGACTTTACTATGATCCATCTGTACAGTTCCTCCAAACCATTTGGGACTTTACTATGATCCATCTGTACAGTTCCTCCAAACCATTTGTACTTTACTATGACACAATAAGATGTTTTAATTCTACTTGAGACTCCGTTCATGGGAGCCAGACAAGGTTTTTGAACAAACAGCTTTTTGACCAATTACTAGTCATAAAGGTTCTTGTTCCCTTCAATCACAATACAACAAAACTTACAAAATGATGAATGGGAAATCAAAGGAACTGGATCAAGAGATATGGGGCCAATGACCAACAGAGTCGTGGTCTTCTCTCTTATTAAACATTTATCAAAGATCACATAAAGGTGAAACATGTCTATTTGGTTCAATATTAAAGTTAACTAGGTTAATATCCCTCCCCATTAACGTAGCTTCGGGTTTAGAATAACTCCTCCCCCATTGCTCTACCTTGAAACCCAGCCCCGGCAGAAAGCTCCACCCCAGTATAGCCCCGCCCACTGTAGCCCCACCCCCTGGGTTGATCATGTGACCGTGTTGCTGCATTTAACTGGTGTCACCCTTCTCCCTCCACACAGGTGAATCTGGTGCAGAGGAGTGGTCCCAGTGGAGCTCATGCTCAGTTTCATGCGGCCAAGGGTCGCAGGTGCGAACAAGAACATGTGGTTCACCATACGGAACACACTGCAGCGGTCCTTTAAGAGAGTCAAGGGTTTGCAATAACACTGTCCCCTGTCCAGGTAGTAATAGCTGCAGCATTATTACTTCACTTGTCATAACGTCTTTCTCCTTCCCCCTTCATTTTTCTATGTGTGCATTGTTGTGCTTGCTTTGAATTGACCATCAAACCAATGTTTTTGTTACTGTTTAGTTTGACCTTTTAACTAGTCTATTTGGTTATATTCTTATTACTTAATATTCTTATTTAATGTATTATTATTATTATTATTATTATTATTATTGTTAGCCATCTATTATCTGGTGATGATTTCTTCTCTTTGTGTATGTCACGGTGTTTTTCAGAAGTGTTGTCTATGTTATCCATCTCTTCCCATATAATGATAAGTTATTTCACCACAACTCCTAAAATGATTGACAGTGATGTAGTTCTGTAGTTTTGCATGTTATGGAGATTAGGGAATTGTAGATTCTGGTTTGTTTCTCCAGGGTTCAGTGTGTATTCTTGAAGGTCAAGGTTAGTGGTATATTTGTATATATATTGCAGTATCTTTACATATTTATCTCGATGTAGGCTGTTACAGTAGTTGAGTTGATGAAATGTTGCCTATATTTTTGCATACTTAGTCTGGTACCTAATATTTTGGGGTTGTTGGTCCAGTCAATGTATTTTGCTCCTCTGGGGTCTTTAGAATGTCATGACGTCTTACACTGTTGACAGATGTTGCGTTTTTTGGCAGAAGGTGGAGGTATTTTCTCATAAACACAACATTCCCCTACACAAGACAGTCATTGGTTATTCTTGGTGAATTGTGATTGAATGTGGCTCTAGAAGATGTATTACCTTCTGAATTGTGGAGACGAGACCCATCTTATGTTTGTGTCTACTGTATGTAGATATCCATGTGTTCAACAGCAGCTGTCATACTAATGTTAGTGTTTTTCCATGTGTTTTTCCATCTGTTGATTTGCAGGGAATTTTAGGAGCCATTATTCTATGTGGCGGCAAGTGTCTCTGAAATTACATTTAGGCACAAAGTCCTATAAAAGGTTTCACCCCCATCAGCTAATCAGAAATTCATGCGAGCAGCTCTCTGACATTTAGTCAGACGTAGTCCACATTAAGATGTGTCATGACTAAGTGTAGGGTTGGCAGTTTTCTCAAGGGTCAGACAAGAGGGCAAGACATTATTCCAAACCGTTTTCATTTACCATTTCATACCTGACAAGCTTTGGTAGCTAGCTGAACTGACCCAACAAGCTCTGGTAGCTAGCTGAACTGACCCGACATGCTCTGGTAGCTTGCTGAACTGACCCGACATGCTCTGGTAGCTAGCTGAACTGACCCAACAAGCTTTGGTAGCTAGCTGAACTGACCCGACAAGCTCTGGTAGCTAGCTGAACTGACCCAACAAGCTTTGGTAGCTAGCTGAACTGACCCAACAAGCTTTGGTAGATAGCTGAACTGACCCAACAAGCTCTGGTAGCTAGCTGAACTGACCCGACATGCTCTGGTAGCTAGCTGAACTGACCCGACATGCTCTGGTAGCTAGCTGAACTGACCCGACAGGCTCTGGTAGCTAGCTGAACTGCATGAATCACCCTCTTCCATTCAGAAACAATAATTGAAGCAGTCAGCCTACAGAGCAATATACCCCAGGTGTCCCCCTCGATTGAAATGAAGAATAAGAGAACCAGAAATGATAAAGAATCCATTATTTCCCCCTTGGTGAGACTTTGGCAGCAGGCTAATGGGCTAAACTGTCTTTTTCTCTGGAAGTAATGTGCCGTTGTTTCAGGCCAGTAATGTTGTCAAATCGACAGCCGAAATATTGAAATCTGTGTTTGTCTGAGTCAAATAGTTTTCAAGGACAGAAATACATGCAGGGAACATTTTCCTTGAAGGGCACGACCGACACAAGGACCTTATAACACATTCATAACCTATACATACTGGCTGCATTCATAACTGCTTATGTCAACAACCACAAGACAAGGCAAATATCAACTTTTTTGCACAGAAGAAAATACAGAACAATATGATGAGAGTTTAAAAGGAAACATGACAAGAACATGCAGAGGAAGGAGCGGTGCAGGACAGGTCAAAACAACTTCCTCCTTTCAAATGATTCTAGAATGAAACCAAACAAAGAATGATTTGAAAGACTGTTAATTAAACGTTTAGAATTTGACACAGAGGAAAACCAGATAAATAAACTGGTGGTTGTTGATGGAAGTTGATTTGAGCATTTAGAAAGTCAACTGCTTATTAATGCGTTATGTATGGCTTATGAACATGTTACGAAGTCCTTATGTCGGTCTCTTTCAAGTAAAGTGTCACTGCTACACAGCATGATGTCACAGTTGGAGCAGTTTGTCTCATATCAATCCTCACTAGAAGTTAACTACTAGAGCTACTATTCAAATGCAACGTTACCATATTTAGAGATGGTATTTTAATACCAATTTGTTGCAAACGGCCCAAAAAAAAGTTTTACATAATTCCACCTTTCTTTTCAGTTGTAAATAGTTTATTTCACTGCAGAGAAGGCTTGTTCACTGTTCCAACACTGATTTCAATTATATGTCCTTTAATAAGGAAGGAAGCACAGTGTGCGTCCCAAATGGCAACCAATTTCCTATATAGTGCGTTACTTTTGACAAGGGCCCATAGTGCTCTGATCAAAAGGAGTGCGCTACGTAGGGAATAGGGTGCCATTTGGTCAAAAGTAGTGCACTACATAGGGAATAGGGTGCCACTTGGTCAAAAGTAGTGCACTATATAGGGAGCCATTTGGAACACAGGGCCAGACTTGTAGCTCAACCTGTACTCTGATTATATCTCTAACTGAACTAAAGAACTCCAGCCTTGCCCGATTATTATTTATTCAACTAGGCAATTCAGTTAAGAACAAATTCTTATTTACAGAAACGGTCTACCCCTGCTAAACCCGGACAATGCTAGGCCAATTGTGCTCCGCCCAATGGGACTCCCAATCCCAGCCGGTTGTGATACAGCCTGGAATCGAACCAGGGTCTGTAGTGATGCCTCTTGCATTGAGATGCAGTGCCTTAGACCGCAGCACCACTCAGGACCACTCGGGAGTCCTATCTGATAAAAGCTCTTCATTATAAGACTGACTTTTTGATCATAGAATTTCACAGAAGAGATACACTCTCCCCATCCATCCCACTGTCTCGCTCTTTCGCTCTCTTTCTCTCTCTCTCTCTCTCTCTCTCTCTCTCTCT